>NC_067431.1:600000-782500 GCF_009764475.1 Pristis pectinata
GCTCCCAGCAGTAGAGGCAGCAGCCAGGGCTGTCTGCTTGCTGAGTTACAGTAAATGCTCCAGTGTCCAAGGATCATCAATGCCATCACCATGAGAGATGACAGCCAGTGTTCCCTGGAGCCAATGCTATTCCCTCAGGACAATGCCGTAGCTTCACATAGCTGCCTCACAGCTCCAGTGATCCGGGTTCGATCCTGACCTCAGGTGCTGTCTGTGCAGAGTTTGCACATTCTTCCTGTGGCTCTCTGGGTTTACTCCAGGTGCTCTGTTTTCCTCCCATATCCCAAAGATGTGGGGTTGGTGGGTTAGTAATAATAATAAGGTTAAAGTGTCCGTCTCAGTGACTATGACCCAGGAGCTCTAACATTGACCAAAATGAAGTGCTTTGAGAGATTGGTAATGGCCCATATCAGCGCCAGCATAATCAAAGACCCCACCCACCTGGGACATTCTCTCTTCTCCCCTCTTCCATCGGGTGGAAGTTACAGGAGCCTGAGGGCACGTACCACCAGGCTTAAAGACGGCTTCTACCCCACTGTGATAAGACTATTGAACGGTTCCCCTATACAATGAGATGGACTATGACCTCACGATCTATCTTGTGACCTTGCACCTTATTGCACTGCACTTTCTCTGTAGCTGTGACACTTTACTCTGTACTGTTATTGTCTTTACCTGTACTACATCAATGCACTCTGTACTAACTCAATGTAACTGCACTGTGTAATGAATTGACCTGTACGATCGGTACGCAAGACAAGTTTTTCACTCTACCTCGGGACAAGTGACAATAATAAACCAATACCAATAATTGGCTGCTGTGTGGGTGAGTGGGAGAATGGAGAAATGTGGGCCAACATTGGGGTCTATCCTAACCAGAAACCATGAGGGTACAGGGAGACACTTTGCTGAAGTTCAGATCTGAGGCTTTCAGGAAGGATAACCCCACACTGTACAAGAAGGCAGTGTATGGTCTCCTAAAGCTATCAGGGATTCAAAGAGAGAATACCAGAGCAAGATGGAGGCTCAATTCAATCAGGAAAATGCCAGACAACTGTGGCAGGGCCTGAACACCATCACGGGCTATAAGCAGAAATCAGGGGGTGATCTCTGGCAACGACACATCTCTATCCAATGAACTCAATGTCTTCTACACCTATTTTGAGCAGGCAAAGTTCTACCAAGGGGCATCCCTCATCCCGCACTGACTCTGTCCCTGACAGCTCAGTGGCAAAAGTCAGATCTGTTTCACAAGGGTAAACTCTCAGAGAGCGGCCAGCCCAGATGAGTTCCGAAATCGTGCGCAATCTGAAATGGCCAAGGTCTTTGCTGACATCTTCGACCTCTCACTTCAACAGTCTACTGTTCACATCTGCTTCAAGGAAGCCTCCATCATTCCAGTGCCCAAGTGTCCGTCTCAGTGACTACGACCCAGGAGCTCTAACATCGACCAAAATGAAGTGCTTTGCGAGATTGGTAATGGCCCACATCAGAACCAGACTCCCAGACAATCCAGACCCCTTGCAACTTGAATACAGGAAAAATAGGTCTACAGAGGATACCATCTCCCTTGCACTATATTCAGCTCTGGATCACCTCGACAATGAGAATACATTTGTCAGGATGTTAGTTATTGATCACAGCTCAGCATCGCTGAACTCTTGGACCTTGGACTTCCGCCCTCCATCTACAACTGGCTTCTGGACTTGCTGACCAGCAGACCTCAGTCGGTTAGAATTGCATCCACTCTGACCCTCAGCACTGGTGCTCCCAGGGTTGTGTGCTCAGTCCCCTGCTCTACTCCCTGTGTACCCAGGACTTTTGCCCAGATATAGCACCAACTCGATCCTGAGGTTCACAGATGACACCACTGTGATAGGCCGGATTAACAATGATGTAATACAGGAAGGAGGTTGTGAACCTTGTGTCATAGGGTCAGAACAATAACCTGGTCCTTAATGTCAACAAGAAGAAAGAGTTGGTTGTTGACCTAAGGAAGTGGGGAACGTGAACACAGCCTCGTCCTCATCAACGGAACTGCTGTAGAGATAGAAACATAGAAACATAGAAAAACCTACAGCATAATTCAGGCACTTTGGCCCACAAAGCTGTGGCGAACATGTCCCTACCCTAGAAATTACTAGGCTTACCCATAGCCCTCTATTTTTCTCAGCTCCATGTACCTATCCAACAGTCTCTTAAAAGACCCTATCGTATCTGCCTCCACCACCGCTGCCGGCAGCCCATTCCACACACTCACCACTCTCTGAGTAAAAAACTTACCCCTGACATCTCCTCTATACCTACTCCCCAGCACCTTAAACCTTTGTCCTCTTTTGGACACCATTTCAGCGCTGGGGAAAAGCCTCTGACTATCTACCCGATCAATGCCTCTCATCATCTTATACACTTCTATCAGGTCCCCCCTCATCCTCCGTCGCTCCAAGGAGAAAAGGTCGCGTTCCCTCAACCTACTTTCAGAAGGCATGCTCCACATCCCAGGCAGCATCCTTGTATATCTCCTCTGCACCCTTTCTATGGCTTCCACATCCTTCCTGTAGTGAGGCAACCAGAACAGATAATCGACAGCTTCAAGTTCTTTGGCATCCATGTCACCAGCAACTTCCCCTGGTCCCTCCACACTGATGTGGTGATCAGGAAAGCACATCAGCATGTGTACTTTCTCAAGTGTCTGAGAAGATTTGGCTTGTCTGTGAGGATTCTCTCAAACTTCTACAGATGTGCTGTAGAAAGTATCCTAGTGGGTTGCACCTCAGCCTGATATGGCCACTGCTCTTGGGGTCCACGTCCACACATCCCTCAAGGTTGCCGCGCAGGATGATAGGGTTGTTAAGAAGGCACATGGAGTGTTGGCCTTCATTAGTCAGGGTATTGAGTTCTAGAGCCGCCAGGTGATGTTGCAGCTCTTATAAGACCCTGGTTAGGCCACACTTGGAGTATTGTGTTCAGTTCTGGTCGCTTCATTATAGGAAGGATGTGGAAGCTTTAGAGAGAGTGCAGAGGAGATTTACCAGGATGCTGCCTGGAATGGAGAGCATGTCATACGAGGATAGGTTGAGCGAGCTAGGGCTTTTCTCTTTGGAAAAGAGCTATCCACACACAGCTCTCACACAACATGTGCACTCACACTGATTACACAAACATGAAGCTCACCAGTATTTACATGCTGTTCACTCTCCGGGCTGACGTATTTATAGTGTACTTGCACAGTGCAAATGCATGGACTCCTTCTGAAAATTTGGTGTAAACATTATACATGGTGTTCACAGACACAGATGTAAACAATTCTCACAAACACTCACACACTGTATGCACATGACACTCATTCACCTCCAGATATACCACACACTCCAGGGAATGTGGGGAAATGGGACTGATGGGATTGTTCTAAAAACCAGAAAAGACCAACAGGATAAGTGGCCTCCTTCTGTGTCATGAGGAAAGATGAGAAAATGTGCTCACTTACCCATGATGGTGACATAAACAGTGTCCACACACTCAGTGCAAACAATGATTTGATGCTCACCTTCTATCGTAGTCACAGGTGAGGTACCTGGCGGGTGGCTAATCCAGTGCATTTATTTAAGAGGGGCCGCAAGGACAAGTCAGGGAACTCCAGGTCAGTGGTGGCAAAGTTACCAGAGGGGATTCTGAGGGACAGGATCTACCTGCATTTGGAAAGGCAGGGACTGACTGGGGACAGTTAGCTTTGTGCGTGGGAAATGGGACCTCATAAATTTGATTAAGTTTTTTGAAGAGATGACCAAGCGGACTGATGAAGACAGGGTGGTAATGTTGTCTGCATGCAACTTACCAAGGTGTTTGACAGGGTCCCGCTTGGTAGGTTGGTCCTGAAGGTGAGATCACATGGGATCCAGGGTGAGCTCACCAACAGGATACAACATCAGCTTGCTGGAAGGAGACAGGAGGTGGTGGTTTTTTGGACTGGAGGCCTGTGACCAGTGATGTGCCGCAGGGATCGGTGCTGGTCCAACTTTGTTTGTCATCTCTGTTCACGATTTGGCTGAGACTGTAGGCAGTGTGATTAGTAAGTGTGTGGATGACACCAAAATTGGTGGTACTGTGGACAGTGAAGAACGTTGTCTGAGGTTACAATAGAATTCAATGACAGTAAGGTCAGGAGACAAGTCAGGCAGCAACATAGCAGGGAGTGAGGAAAGACTGTTGGATTAAATTGCATTTACTTCAATGCAAGAAGCCTGACAGGTAAGGCGGATGAACTCAGGGCATAGACTACATGGGACTGGGATGTTACGGCCATTACAGAAACATGGCTAAGGGAGGGACAGGACTGGCAGCTTAATGTTCCGGGGTACAGGTGCTTTAGGTGAGATAGAGCGGGAGGAAAGAGAGGAGGGGAGTTGCATTTCTGATTATGGAGTTTGTCACGGCAGTGGTCGGAGATGAAATTACTGAAGGATCAACCAGTGAGGCTTTATGGGTGGAGCTGAGAAATGATAAGGGGATGATCACCTTGTTAGGATTATACTGTAGGAGCCCTAATAGTCAACGGGATTAGAGGAACAAATCTGCAGGGAGATTGCAGAAAATTGCAAGAATAATAGGGTTGTTATGGCAGGGGATTTTAATTTTCCCAATACAGACTGGAACTGCCATAGTGAGAAGGGCTTAGATGTGGTGGAATTTGTTAAGTGTGTTCAGAGAAGTTTCTTCTTGAAATGTGTTGAAGGCCCTGCCAGGGACAGGGCAAAGCTCGACCTTGGGAAATGGGGCAGGACAAGTGACTGAGGTGTTAGTGGAGGAGCATTTTGGGACCAGCGACCATAGTTCTGTTAGTTTTAAATTAGTTATGGAAGGGAACAGATCTGGTCCACAAGTTAAAGTTCTAAATTGGGGCAAGGCAAATTTTGATGGTATTAGACAGGAACTTGCAAAAGTTGATGGGAGTAGATTGCTTACAGACAAAGGGATGTCTGGCAAGTGGGAGGCTTTTAAAAGTGAGATATCAAGAGTTCAAGGTCTGCATGTTCCTGTTAGAGTGAAGGGCAAGACTGGCAGGAGTAGGGAACCCTGGATGACGAGGGATATTGAGGTTCTGGTCAGGAAAAAGGAGGTATGGGTCAGGTACAGGGGGCTAGGGTCCACTGAATCCCTGGAGGATGCAGGACTGTATTCAAGAAGAAAATAAGAAGGGCAAAAAGGAGGCATGAGATAGCTTTGGCAGCGAAGATTTAGGAGAATCTAAAGAGATTTTATAAGCATATTAAGGGAAAAAGAGTAACCAGAGAGAGAATAGGACTCCTCAAAGACCAAAATGGACATCTATGTGTGGGGCCACAGGAGATGGGCGAGGTTCTTAATTAGTATTTCTCCTTAATTAGTTTTTACCGTGGAGAAAGACACGAAGACTTCAGACCTTGAGATAGTTAATGGGGAGCTCTTGGGGATGGTCTGCATTCCAGCAGAGGAGGTACTGAATGTCTTAAAATGTATGAAGCTAGATAAACCTACAGCACCTGATCAGGTATATCCAAGAACACTAGTGAAGCTGGAGAAGAAATAGCAGGAGCCCTGCTGAGATACATGCATCGTCATTAGTGACGGGTGAAGTGCCGGAAAACTGGAGGTTAGTGAATGTTATGCCTTTATTTAAGAAGGGCTGCAGAGAAAATCTTGGGAACTATAGACCAATAAGCCTGACATCTGTGGCAGGTAAGTTGCTAGAGGAGATTCTGAGGGATAAGATAAACATGCATTTGGAAAGAGAAGGGTTGATTAGGGACAGTCAGCACTGCTTTGTTCGTGGGAGATTGTGTCTCACAAATTTGACTGAGTTTTTTGAAGAAGTAACCAAGAAGGTTGATGAGGGCACGGTGCTGGATGTGGTCTTTATGGAATTCAGTAAGGCCTCCATATTTTAGGCTGCTGTGGAAAGTTAAATCACATGGGATTCAAGGAGAACGAGCTAATTGGATGCACATTTGGCTTGATGGTAGGAAGCAAAGGGTGACAGTGGAAGATTGTTTATTGAGCTGGAGGTCCGTGACTCGCGGTGTTCCGCAGGGGTCAGTGCTAGACCCATTGCTATTTGTCAACTACAACAATGATTTGGTTGAGGATGTACAAGGCATGGTTAGTAAGTTTGCAGATGACACCAAAATAGGTGGTGCCGTTGACAGTGAAGATGGTTCTCAGGATTTACAGAGAGATCTTGATCAGCTGGGTAAGTGGGCCAAGGAATGGCAAACGGATTTAATTCTGATAAGTGCGAAGTGTTACATTTTGGGAAGACAAATCAAGTAGGACTTTCACAATCATTGGTGGTGCCTTGGAAGGTGTTGTAGAACAGAGGGACCTCAGGGTACCTGGTTCACACTTGGAATATTGTGTTCAGCTTTGGTCGCCCTGCTATAGGAAAGATTCCATTAAGCTGGAAAGAGTGCAGTGGAGATTTACAAGGATGTTGTTGGGACTTGAGGGACTAAGTTATGGAGGGAAGTTGAGCAGGTTGGGACTTTTATAATTTGAGCATAGGAGAATGAAGGATGAACTGAAAGACGTGTATAAAATGATGAGGGGCATAGATAGGGTGAATGCACTCAGTCTTTTTCCCAGGGTTGAGGAATCAAGAACTAGATGGCACGGGTTTAAGGTGAGAGGGGAAAGATTTAATAGAAGCCTGAAGAGCAACTTTTTCACACAGAGGGTGGTCAGTATTTGGAACGAGCTGCCAGAGGAAGTGGTTAAGGCAGGTACATTAACAACATTTAAAAGGCATTTGGACAGGTACATTGATAGGAAAGGTTTAGAGGGATATGGGTCAAACAGGGGTAAATGGGACTAGCTTAGGTTGGCATCTTGGTTGGCAAGGACCAGTCGGCCCGAACAGCCTGCTTCTGTGCTGTGTGACTCTATGACAACAGGATCTTGATCAACTGGAAAAGTGGGCAAGGGAATACAGATGGAATTTTACTCAGAAAATTGGGAAGTGATGCATTTTGAGAAGTTAAACCAGGGCAGGACATACACAGTGAATGGCAGAGCCTTGGGGAGTGTTGTTGAACAGAGAGACCCCGGGGTACAATACATATTTCCCTGAAAGTGGCAACATAGATCAACAAAATCATAAAGAGGTACATGGCATAAGTTCTAAAGAGAGATTGGACAGGCTGGGACTGTTTTCCCTGGAACAAAGGAGGCTGAGGGGTGACCTGATGGAGGCTTATAAAATCATGAGGGGCGAGCATAAGGTGGATGGTCACTGTCTTTTTCCCAGGGTAGGGGAGTCTAAAACATGAGGCCATAGGTTTAAAGTGAGAGGGGAGATATTTGAAGGGGACCTAAGGAGCAGGTTTTTCACATAGTGGATGTGGTGGACGCAGGTAGAATAAGAACATGGACAGGTACATGGATAGGAAAGGTTTATCGGGATACGGGCCAAACGTGGGCAAATGGGACTAGCTCAGGAATGCAGTTTGGTCGGCACGGACGAGTTGGGCTGAAGGGCCTGTTTCTGCGCTGTATGACTCTGTTGCCATGAAACTGCTCATATATTCACAGGCAGAGGGGAGGGACAATCTAAACAAGGAGGAAGAATTGCAAGATTGATCTTGGAGTCCATGACAGCAGTAATGAGGAAAGTTGCAGAATCCTGGAGGACTCTTCAAGTGAGACCATATGGGTAGAGCCTTGGAATAAAAAAGAGTGGTCACTTTGCTGGGGGCCCTGAATTGGGGGAAGGCTGATTTTAACAGCGTAAGACAGTTAGTTGCAGGTAGGTCTACAGCGGAGACACAAGAGACACAAGAATCTGGAGCAACAAAGAATCTGCTGGAAGAACTCAGTGAGTCAAGCTGCATTTGTGGGAGGAAATGCTGCTCAAAGATATATTCATAGATTCTGTTCAACCTGCTGAGTTCTTCCAGCAGATTGTGTGTTACTCCAGCTCCACATTGGGCAAGTGAGAGTCCATCAAATGTGAAAATGTGGGAGTTCAGCATCAGGATGTGGTAGGGGATGTTCTGCTGGGATTCTATGGATTCCAGAATTGTTCGTGTAAATTGGAGGGTAGCAAATGTGACCTCAGTGTTAAACAAAGAAGGGATAGAGAGAACAGCCAAATATAACCTGTCAACTTCTCCTCACTCTTTGGGAACATGCTGAGATCTATAATGAAGGACGTAATAACAGAACCCATTGAAAAGAATAATGGGATTGAATGGAGTCAACATGGATTTATGAAAAGAAAACCATGTTTGATAAATGTGTCAAAATGTGAGGTCATCCACGACAGGACATAACAGGATAAATAAGGGATTTGTTAAATGGTGAGAGGTTTGTAGTGTTGATTTTCCACAGGACCCGTATGTGCTTGTACTCAGGTCACTGAAGGTCTACAGGGAGTTGCTGCAACCGATTAGGAGGCAAGTGGTTTGTTATTGGAGTTTATTACAAGAAGGTTTGGTTGCAAGTTGTTGATCACGTCTTCATACAGACAATAAGCAGTAGTATGCCTGAGGGTAATGTCTAGAGAGCCCTCACAGAATGAGATGGGACTTTAATCATCAACTGATCAATGAATGGCTCCGGCCACTGGAAAAGTAACTGCAAAGCAGTGTATGGCAGACTGAAGAACTTTCACCGAAAAGGTTTGCTGGTGAATCCCTTTGGGAGTTTTGTGTGCAGTTTTGGTCTCTTTATCTAAGGAAGGAAGTTCTTGTCCTGGAAGGAGTTCAGAGAAGGTTTACTAGACTGAAAGAGAATCCAAAGGGTTGCTATAAATATATTAAGAGAAAAAGGATAACAAGGGACAAAATTGGTCCTCTTGAACAACAGCATGGTCATCTATACATGGAGCTGAAAGAGATGGGGGGAGATTTTAAATAGATTTTTGCATCTTGGCTTAGTGGCTTAGCGGGAGAAGCCAGAGAGTGGTAGTAGATGGTCGTCTCTCTGACTGGAGGCCTGTGTCCAATGGTGAGCCACAGGGATCAGTGCTGGGTCCGTTGTTGATTCAGGTGATAATGTCGTAAACTGGATCAACAAATTTGCAGATGACACCAAATTTGGGGGTATAGTGGACAGCAAGGAAGGTCATCAAAGCTTGTAAAGTGATCTCAACCAGCTGGGAAAAAGGGCTGAAAAATGGTAGATGGAATTTAATGCAAGCGAGTGTGGGGTGATGCACTTTGGGAGGACAAACCAGGGTAAGACTTGCACAGTGAATGGTCGGGCACTGAGGTGTGCGATAGAACAAAGGGACCTGGGAATACAGATCCATAGTTTCTTGAAAGTGGCATCACAGTTAGATAGGGTCATAAAGAGAGCTTTTGGCACTTTGGCCTTCGTAAATCAGGGCATTGAGTACAGGAGTTGGGATGTTATGTTGAAGTTGTATAAGACGTTGGTGAGGCCAAATTTGGAGATTTGTGTGCAGTTCTGGTCACCAACCTACAGGAAAGATGTCAATAAGTTTGAAAGAGTGCAGAGAAAATTTACAAGGATGTTGCCGGGACTTGAGGACCTGAGTTACAGAGAAAGGTTGATTAGGTTAGAACTTTATTCCCTGGAGTGCAGGAGAATGAGGGGAGATCTTATAGAGGTATACAAAATTATGAGGGGTATAGACAGGGTGAATGCATGCAGGCTTTTTCCCCTCAGGTTGGGTGAGACTAGAACTAGAGGACATGGGTTTAGGGTGAAAGGTGAAATATTTAAGGGTAATCTGAGAGGAAACTTCTTCACTCAGAGGGTGGTGTGAGTGTGGAACGAGCTGCCAGCAGAATTGGTAGATGCGGGTTCAATTGTAATGTTTAAGAGAAGTTTGGATAGGACGGGGGGGGGGGTGGGTGTGGGGAGGGGTTTGAAGGGATACGGTCCAGGCGCAGGTAGATGGGATGAGGCAGAAAACCAGGCCAGCATGGACTAGCTGGGCCAAAGGGCCTGTTTCTGTGTAGTGCTCTATGAATCTATGATATCTGGGACAGCAGGACTGATGTATGAGGAGACATTGGATGTAAGAGGGGATCTCATGGAAACCAGAGAAATTTCAATAGACTGGAGAGACCAGAGAATGACCAGTGGCTGAGAGTCCAGAACCAGGGCTCACAACACTTGGGTATGGAGAATCGAGATCAAGAGAAGGTGGTGAACCTGTGCAACTCTGAACCACGTGAAGATTGATAGCATTGTGGATAGTGTAGAAGATTGCCAAAGGATACACCGGGATATAGATCAGTTGTAGATATGGACGGAGAAATGGCAGATGGAGTTTAGTCCAGCCAAATGTGAGGTGTTGCATTTTGGGAGATGAAATGTAAAGGGACAGTACACTGTTAATGGCAGGAGCCTAAACAGTGGGATCTTGGGGTCCAAATGCATAGCTCCCCGAACGTGGCTGCACAAGTCAATAGGGTGGTAAAGAAGGCATACGGCCTGCTTGTCCTTATTAATTGAGGCATTGAATCAGGATGTTATGTTACAGCTTTGTAAAACTCTGGTTAGGCTGCATCTGGAGTATTGCATTCAATTCTGGTCACCCCATTACAGGAAGGATGTGAAGACTATGGAGAGGGTGCCGAAGAGGTTTACCAGGATGCTGCCTGGATCAGAGGGTATAAGGAGAGTTTGGACTGACTAAGGTAGTTCTCTCTGGAGCGGCGGAGGCTGGGAGGGGACCTGATAGAAGTTAATAAGATTAAGAGAGACGTAGATAGAGAAGACAACAGGTATCTTTTTTTCCAGGGTCAAAATGTCTAATACTAGAGGTCAGAGGTGGAAAGTCCAAAGGAGATGTGCTGGGCAAGTATTTTTACACAGAGGGTGGTGGGTACCTGGAATGTGCTGCCGGGGTGGTGGTGGAGACAGATACAATTTTAAGATGCTCATGAATATGCAGAGTATGGAGGGCCATTTGCAGACAGAAAGGATTGTGTCATTATCTTGATTAGTTTGGCACAACATTTTGGGCCGAAGGGCCTTTTCCTGTGCTGTACTGTTCTATGTTCACAGAAGGTAGTGCAAGCCAAGTCATTACACATAATCAAGAAGCAGGTAGACTTCTCTCTCTCTCTCTCTCTCTCTCTCTCTCTCTCTCTCTCTCTCTCTCTCTCTCTCTCTCTCTCTCTCTCTCTCTCTCTCTCTCTCTCTCTCTCGCTCTCTCTCGCTCTCTCTCGCTCTCTCTCGCTCTCTCCCCCCCCCCCACTCTCTCCTGGAACAGACAGACTGCTCACCCTCACAGCATTCACACATCCACACACCATCAGTACTGCCAGGACAACGCACACACTCACCCACACAGTGTTTACACACATTCACATCCATTGCTCACATTCACCAAGTACTCAAATAATTATCACACGGACAGTATTCACATACACACTGCTTTACACACACGTGTTCACATTCATGTTATTCACACACATGCACTGCTTACACTGTGCTGATGCATATAACAGCTCACACAAGACTCATCTGCACAGGCTGGCAATGCCTTGCCTTCCCTCCTTCATAATTACACCCAGTTTACATGTAGATGAACCGTAATCAAACACATAGAGGCTGGGAAAACGCATCTCCCTCCAGATTTTATGCAGGCAGTTAATGCACAAACACTGCATACTGACAGATAAATACACAAAAGCACAGGCAGACAAACACGCAGACACATATATAAACAGATAAACAGGTACGCACACAAAGATGCATAATTACAACCACACAGAAAATGGCTGGAACCACGAATACATAAAAGGACGTACGCGCAAACACACCATCGAGCAAGCAAACAGACAGATATACACTCAACTGAAGGAACATGCTAACAGTCAATAAGCACATAAACTTGAAAATAGACACAAATCTACTGACATAAACATGCAGATAAATAAACATATTTACAGTCTCCAGAAAAGACAACTTATTAGAAGCAAGGCACCCAGATACTTATAGACAGGTGGGTTGACTCCACTTGCAGACGACCTTGTGTTTCCACCTCCAGCTCTCTCGATTCCAAATTCCTCATTAGTGATCTTGTGATGATATGAAAGTATACTTCCTTGACAAACTGCTATGACTTTGTTTACTTAAAGTATTAATCTGTCGATTTCCTGACCTTGAAGACTCAAGGCAACTCACTTTAAATCATAAAATCTTGAAAGCACAGAAGGAGGGGACCCACTTTCAAGGACTATTCCCCTGCTCTTCCATGGTTCCCATTTTCTGAGCCTTTATCCAGTTTGAGAATTCTACTGAGCCAGACTCCTCTCCCTTTACTGGCGCAACGTTCTTCACCTCAGCAAATTCACTTCATGCACTATTGCCACTATAGAAGAATGATTATCATTGAAGTTAATATGAAGTCTCCATTCTTGGATCAATAAAGAATTTGCAATAAACAGACTGAAAGTAAAAGCTAAATGATCATCGAACAAACCTTTTTCTAGTCTTAGACTATCACAAGAAAAGTTACGTCTGTCTTCTGAGCCCCAAAGGAAGGACATCAAGCAATGAGTTTAGTGAAGCGCTGACATTCCACAGCGAAAACGAAGGTGCGACTTACCTATCAACATGCTGAGAAAGCCGGGCTCTGAGTTAGCTGGACACCTGATTGGAGTGTGAGTGCAGCAGGATACAGTAATACAGAGCAGGTGGTACGCTGCTGTATCTAAACTTTTTCATAGATGCTGGTAAATTGATGGCCGGTCTGTTAGACCACACCCCTCGAGCACTGCATCTGCTCAGCAATTGGCTAAACTACCTGAAAGAAGGAGGCAACAGCAGGACTGATAGCAAATCAGCAGTGAAGTCCTCCAGCGACCTCCAGCTATTTCAGTAACCACAACCCTCCTCACTCTATCACACATATTTAAACACTGTCTCTGGTCATTTCAAGCACAACTGCCTGAATGAGCTCCGAAAGCCCAGGGAAGTTCTCGCCACCCTGACTCTTCTTTGCTGGTGGAGGATATCACCTGTAACGTCTCATCAGCAACATACGTCAGCAAATACAAAACAACAAAATCACCAGATGACATGATCCCCATCACCAAATACACAATTTAAAATTTATTTAAAAGAAACACCATAAAAAAGTGTATTTTTCAAATTGGTGCTCTCTTCCTCTCTCTTCACCTGGTTTACCCTCTCTCCTTACCTGGTTTACCCTCTCTCTTCACCTGGTTTACCCTCTCTCTCTCTCGGAGATCAAATGTAAAGGGAAGTACACAGTTAATGGCAGGACCCTTCACAGCATTGACGTACAGAGGGATCTTAGGGTCCAAGTCCATAGCTCCCTGAGAGTGGCTGCACAGGTTGATAGGGTGGTAAAGGCAACGTATGGCGTGCTTGCCTTTATTAGTCGAGGCACTGAGTTCAAGAGTCTGGAAGTTGTGTTGCAGCTTTATAAATCTCTGGTTAGGCCCCATCTGGAGTATTGCATTCAATTCTGGTCATCACATTATAGTAAGGATGTGGAGGCTTTGGAGAGGGCGCAGAAGAGGCTTATGAGGATGCTCACACAAGATGTCATCTTTTTTCAGTAAACATGGTTTCCCTTCAGTAAACGTGGCTGCACCATCAGTGCAGCCCTCACCCGCATTCCCTCCATTTCCCGCACATCTGCCCTCACCCCATCCTCTCCCCGACATAACAGGGACAGGGTTCCCCTCGTCCTCACCTACCACCCCACGAGCCTCCGCATCCAACACATCATTCTCCGCATCTTCCGCCACCTCAAACGGGTCCCACCACCAGGCACATCTTCCCCTCCCCCCTCTGCTTTCTGCTGGGACTGCGCTCTCCGCGACTCCTTTGTCCACTCGTCCCTCCCCACTGATGACCCTCCCGGCACTTATCCCTGCAACCGCACTACGTGCTACACTGTCCCCACACCTCCTCACTCATCACCATTCAGGGCCCTAGACAGTCCTTCCAGGTGAGGCAGCGCTTCACCTGTGAGTCTGAGGGTGTCATTTATTGCATCCGCTGCTCCCGGTGCGGCCTCCTCTACATCGGTGAGACCCGGCGCAGAATGTGTGACCACTTCGTCGAGCACCTTCACTTCGTTCACCGCAAAAGCAAGGATCTCCCGGTGACCAGCCACTTCAATTCCACATCCCACTCCCATACTGACACATCTATCCACAGCCTCCTCTACTGCCAAGTTGAGGCCAGACGCAGGTTGGAGGAACAACGCCTTATATTCCGCTTTGGTCGTCTCCAACCTGATGGCCTCAATATCAGTTTCTCTAACTTCCGGTAACCCCACCCTTCATCCCCCCCCGTTCCACCCTTCATCCCCCCCCCCGTTCCACCCTTCATCCCCCCCCGTTCCACCCTTCATCCCCCCCCCGTTCCACCCTTCATCCCCCCCCGTTCCACCCTTCATCCCCCCCCGTTCCACCCTTCATCCCCCCCCCCGTTCCACCCTTCTCCCCCCCGTTCCACCCTTCATCCCCCCCCGTTCCACCCTCCTTCCCCCCCCCGTTCCACCCTTCATCCCCCCCCGTTCCACCCTTCATCCCCCCCCCGTTCCACCCTTCATCCCCCCCCGTTCCACCCTTCATCCCCCCCCCGTTCCACCCTTCTCCCCCCCGTTCCACCCTTCTCCCCCCCGTTCCACCCTTCATCCCCCCCCGTTCCACCCTTCATCCCCCCCCGTTCCACCCTCCTTCCCCCCCCGTTCCACCCTTCATCCCCCCCCGTTCCACCCTCCTTCCCCCCCCCGTTCCACCCTTCATCCCCCCCCGTTTCCACCCTTCATCCCCCCCCGTTCCACCCTTCTCCCCCCCGTTCCACCCTTCATCCCCCCCCGTTCCACCCTCCTCCCCCCCCCCGTTCCACCCTTCATCCCCCCCCGTTCCACCCTTCATCCCCCCCCCCGTTCCACCCTTCTCCCCCCCGTTCCACCCTTCTCCCCCCCCGTTCCACCCTTCATCCCCCCCCGTTCCACCCTCCTTCCCCCCCCTGTTCCTGTTGCCCCCCCCAACCCTTCTCTTTCCCCTCCCCACCCCCACGACCTGCCCATCTATCCCCCACCTCCTTCCCTTTATTCCAGGGTCCACTGCCCTCTCCTACCAGATTCCTTCTTCTTCAGCCCTTCGCCTCTTCTACCCATCACCTCTCAGCTTCTTACATCTTCCCCCTCCCTCACCCACCTACCTTCCCCCCTCACCTATCACCTGCCACCCTGTGCTCCCCTCCCTCCCCCAACCTTCTTATTCTGGCTTCTGCCCTCTTCCTTTCCAATCCTGATGAAGGGTCTCAACCCAAAATGTTGACTGTTTCTTTACCTCCATAGATGCTGCCTGACCTACAGATTTCCTCCAGTACTTTGTGTGTGTTGTTACCAGGGTGCTGCCCGGACTAGAGGGCATGTGCTGTAAGGAGAGGTTGGACAAACTAGGATTGTTTTCTCTGGAATGGTGGAGGCTGAGGGGAGACCTGATAGAAGTTTATAAGATTATGAGTGGCACAGATAGAGTAGACAGCCGGGATCTTTTTCCCAGGGTTGAAATGTCTAATACTAGAAGACATGCATTTAAGGTGAGAGGGGGAAAGTTCAAAGGAGATGTGTGGGGCAGGTTTTTTACACAGAGAGTGGTGGGTGCCTGGAAAGGTGGTGGTGGAGGCAAATGCCTCTGTTTAAGAGGCTCTTAGACAGGCACGTGGATGTGCAGGGAATGGAGGGATGTGGATATTGTGCAGGCAGAAGGGATTAGTTTAGTTAGGTGTTTAGTTACCAGCTTAATTAGTTTGGCACAACATGGTGGACCGAAGGGCCTGTTACTGTGCTGTATTGGTCGATGTTCTATGTTCACCTAGTTCACCCTTTCTCTTCACCTGGTTGCAATCAGCTTCCCTCCTGCTATTGGTGTTGACTTCCAATGGATATAACTGATTTCTCTTGGAGTAAGTTGTTCTGCTGCTACAGATGGGAGCAGGGGAGTCCTGAGTCACACAGCGCAGAAACACTGAGTCTGCACTGACCAGCAAGCACCCCTTACACTAATCTTACACTAATCCCATTTTATTCTCCCTACATTCCCATCAACACCCCCACCACTCCCCCCTCCCCTCACCGATACTCCGCAGATTCAACGCACTAGGGGAATTTCACAGTGCCCAATTAACCCGCCAAAGTCTTTGAGATGTGGGAGGAAACCAGAGCACCCAGGGGAAACCCACGTGGTCACTGAGAGAACGTGGAAGTTCCAACAGGCAACTCAGGAGGTGACGATTTGATCTGGGTTGCTGGAGCTGTGAGGCAGCAGGCTCTATTACAGTTCAGGAGGCAGGCGGGCATTTCTATAAAAAAGTTCTGTCGGAGCACTCGGGTAAATGAGACCCTTCATCTTCCTTCTCCAACCTGAAATGTTAACTCTGTCCCTCTGTCCACAGGTGCAGACTAACCTGTGAATATTTCTGTTATCTCCTGTTTTATACATGGAGAATACCCGCACAGATTTAGAACACGTACGCAAACTAACAAAATGTGATAAATACTGGTAACTAACTGCTGCACTCACGGAAAAATGGTCCTTCTCCCGCGGGCCGCACTACTCGTGTGTTCTACCCTTATAACTCTGTACGTATCAAAATTAAATTCCATCGGCTCATCTTACCAAAAGATCAACTGAGCAACATCATCCTGTAGCCTGGGACTCCCTTCCACACCCATTGTTGTGTCCTCCGCAAACTTACTAATCACACCTCCTACCTTCATATCCAAGTCACTACTGTACATAACAAACAGCATTAGTTGAGGCATTGATCCCTCTGGTACACCACAGGTCACAGCTTTCAATCATAAAAAGTACCCTCCACCATCATGAAGCCAATTTTGGATCCAATTTGCCAACTTGCCTTTTATCCCACGACTTGATAACTTTTGGACAAGTCTTCCACATGGGACCTGATCAAAGGCCTTACTGAACTCCACAAAGACTACATCCATTTCACTGCCCTCTCAATACATTTTGTTACCTCGTTGAAAATTCAACCAAATTGGTCAGCCAGGACCTCTCCCTAACAATGCTGGACTATCCTTGACTAATTCCTGCCTCTCCAAGTGTAGATTAATCCAGTCCCTCAGAACTTTTTCCAATAACTTCTGTACCACTTAATGTTAGAGTCACGGGGCAGACTCACCTGGCCTATCCCTGGTGCCCTTCTTTGATAAAGGGACCACATCTGTTGTTTTACAGACATCTGGTCAGCAAAGACTTATAAATCTTTGTCAAGGCTCCAGTGAAGACCTGCCTTGTCTCCCAGAGTGGCCTGGGATACACCTCATCAGTCCCTGGCATTTATTCAACGTTAAGCTAGTAACATGTTCCAGAGTTCTTCCATGCCCTCCCCTGAATTCCCCAGTACAATGTCCTTCTCAGTGAATACAGTTGAGAAGGGTTCATTTAACACCTCACCAATGTCCTTTGGCTCAACACCCAGATTGACACTTTGGTTCCTAATGGGCTCAACCTTTTCCCAGTTACCCTCTTGCCTTTACTATACCTATCAAATGTTTTAGGGTTTTCCTTAGTCTTGTGCTTTAAATGGTGGGGTGCTCTCCATACTGACCATATGATTCTTTTTTTAATCTTTATCCTGCCCTCGATATCCACTGACACCCAGGGTTCCTTGGGCTTGCTGTTCTTAGCTTCCACACCAGTGGGAACATGTTGGTTCTGAACTCACATTATTTCACATTTGAGTGCCTGCCATTGTTGGATGTGGACCTTCCTACAAGTTGCTTCTCCCAGTCTATTTCTTCTAGGTCCTGTCTAATGATACTGCAGCTATGGAACATAGAACATAGAACGGTACAGCACAGGAACAGGCCCTTCAGCACATGATGTTGTGCCAAACTAATTAAACTAATGAAACCTAATCCCTTCTGCCTGCACAAGGTCCATATCCCCCCATTCTCTGCACATTCATGTGCCTGTCTAAGAGCCTCTTAAACACTTCTATCGTATCTGCCTCCACCACCACCGCTGGCAGCACATTCCAGGCACCCACTGCTCTCTGTGTAAAAATCTTGCTGCACACATCTCCTTTGAACTTACCCCCTCTCATCTAAAATGCATTCCCTCCGGTATTAAACATTTCAATCCTGGGAAAAAGGTACTGACTGCCTACTCCATCTGTGCCTCTCATAATTTTATAAACTGCTATCAGGTCTCCCCTCAGCCTCCACTGGTCCAGAGAAAACAACCCAAGTTTGTCCAACCTCTCCTCATAGCTCATTCCCTCTAATCCAAGCAGCGTCCTGGCGAACCTCTTCTGTACCCTCTTCAAAGCCTCCACATCCTTCCTGTAATGGGGTGACCAGAATTGAATGCAATGCTCCAGGTGGGGCCTAACCAGAGTTTTATAAAGCTGCAATATACAGTAACTTCCCAGTTCTTGAACTCAGTGCATCAGCTAATAAAGCCCAGCACGCCATACGCCTTCTTCACCACCCTATTAACCTGTGCAACCACTTTCAGGGAGCTCTGGACTTGAACCCCAAGATCCCTCCATACGTCAATTCTGTTAAGGGTCCTGCCATTAACAGTGTACTGTCCCTTTACATTTGATATCCCAAAGTGCAACAGCCGACAATTGGCCTACCCTATTTCAGGGCCGTAATTTCTGGGCTATTCTTATCTGTTTCCATAGCTACCTTGAGACTTAAAGAGTCACTATTTTCAAAATAATCTTCCACAGGCCCTTCAACCACTTGCCTGCTACAGTTCCTAACACAAGATCCACCACAGCCCCTTCTCTGGTAGGACTGTCTACGAAATGGATCAAAAAATTCTGCTGGAGGCACTTTAAATATTTCACCCTTCCAAACCTTTCATGCCAAATTAATATTGGGGAAGTTAAACCTGGCCCCCCCCCACCGCTGCAATAGTCCTATTGGTCGAGCACCTCTCAGCGTTTTGCCCACATATCTGCTCCTCTATCTCCCACTCACTGCTGGGAGGCCTGCAGTATACTTTCAGGAAAGAGATCACCCCCTTTTTGTTCCTTCGAGTTTTGAAGAGATGACCGCAGACATGGTGAGTGCCCCGCTTATCACCTTCCAAAGTTGCCCCTCAGGTTCCTATTAAATCTCTTCCCTCTCACCTTAAACCTGTGCCCTCTAGTTCTTGGTTCCCCAACCCTGGGAAAAAGACTGTGTGCATTTACCCTGTTTATGCCCCTCATAATTTTATACACCTCTATAAAATCACCCCTCATTCTCCTACGCACCAATGATACAAATCCCAACCTACCCAACCTCTCTCTATAACTCAGTCCCTCAAATGCCAGCAACATCCTCGTAAATCTTCTCTGCACTCTTTCCAGCTTAAAGGCATCTCTCCTATAACAGGGTGATCAGAACTGAACCCAATATTCCAAATGTGGCCTCACCAATGTCTTGTACATCTGCAACATAACATCCTAACTTCTCTACTCAGTGCCCTGAATGATGAAGGCCCGTGTGCCAAATGCCTTCTTCACCACCCTGTCTAACTGCGATGTCTCTTTCAGGGAACCATGTACTAGTACTCCTAGGACCCTCTGTTCCATAATATTCAAGTGCAGCCAAAGTGTTTTGTAAAGTTGTGGTAATAAAATTGTGGTAAGACATCTTTACTTTTGTGCTCAAATCCTCGAGCAGGAAAGACCAACATATCATTTGAGCTTCCTCAGTGCTTATTGACCCTGCATGTTACCTCTCAGTAAGACATTCCGGTCCCTTTGAACATTAATATTTTCCAGTCGTCCAGTATTTAGCTACAAGGAGTAATATGTTTTTTTCTTGATAACCTTAATATTTTCCATATTGTACTCCATCTGCTATGTTGTTACTCACAAAGTCAGTCTGTCTCTCTCCTCAGAACCTCCTTCCTACTCATGATGCCACCGAGTTTACTTTCATCAGCATGTAAATATGACTTGGTCATTGATATACCGTGTGTATTGCTGTGGTACCTCATGGGTCACAGCTGGCCAGCTGTAGTTTATTCCAATGTTTTCTACCTGTTTACCAGCTCCCAATCCATGCTAATATGTTAATTCCAGCTCCATGCGGATGAGGTGGTATAGTGGACGGTGAGGATGGTTATCAGGATTTACAGAGGGACCTTGATCAGCTGGGTCAGTGGGCCAAGGAGTGGCAAATGGAGTTTAGTTCAGATGTGTGAGGTGTTGCATTTTGGGAAGACAAATGAAGGTAGGACTTTCACAGTAAACGGTAGGGCCCTGGGGAGTGTTGTGAAACAGAGGGACCTAGGGGTACAAGTACATTGTTCCCTGAAAGAGGCATCGCAGTAGACAGGGTAGTGAAGAAGGAGTTTGGCACGCTGACCCTCATCAGTCAGGGCATTGAGTACAGAAGTTGGGACGTTATGTTGCAGTTGTACAAGACGTAGGTGAGGCTACATTTGCAATATTATGTTCAGTTTCGGTCGCCCTGCTAAAGGAAATGTCCATTGAGCTGGACAGAGTGCAGAGCAGATTTACAAGGATGCTGCTGGGACCTGAGGGACTGAGTAATGGAGAGAGATTGGGCAGGTTGGGACTTTTTAGAGCTTAGGAGAATGAGGGGTGATCTGAGAGAGATGTATGAAATTATGAGGGGCATGGATAGGGTGAATGTGCTCAGTCTTTCTCCCAGCGTTGGGAAATTAGAACTAGAGGGGAGAGATTTAATAGGAACCCGAGGAGCAACTTCTTCACCCAGAGGGTGACCAGTGAATGGAATGAGCAGCCAGAGGAAGTGGTTGAGGCAGGTACATTAACAACATTTAAACGGTGCATGAACAGGTCCATGGGAAGGAAAGGTCTAGGGGGATATGGGCCAAAGGGCAAATGGGACTGGCTAAGATGGGCGTGTTGGTTTGCATGGACCAGTTGGGCTGAAGGGCCTGTTTCCGTGCTGTATGACTCTATGGTTCTAGGAATGGGAGCAGTTAGAGGGTGAGAGTTTTGACTAAGGGACAGAGGATGAGGAAAAGGAGGAAAAACAATAAGCTTGGCCAACATCAGAGGTGGACAACCAACACAGACCGAGATATCACCTTCCCTGAAGTCGTGGAATTCACTATTGGGATATTAGGATCAGTGTGAGCTTGAATAAAAAATAACTTTGGGAGAGAGAGTGGTGAATTGTGTGAAGTGATTGCTTTTCAGCCTGGGGCACGGTGGCCACTGACCACACACCATCGGGTCAGGCAGCAGCGAACCAATGCTTTAAATTATATTTGAATGACTGGAATAGTGGAGCACAGTGTAAAGTTTCAGCATTTGTTGATGATGTCAGACTTCAGGCTGTGGCAGTGAGATAAGGCTCAAAGACCGGCAGACAAATGGTTGATGAAACTTAATACCCAGAAGTGTGAGGAGACGGGTCGTCAGAGCGGGTGGGGAGAGGCACTTTGCAGGATCAGGGGAATCCGGGATTTCACATGCAGGGATTATTGAAGGTGGCAGGCATATTCAGAGAATGCACATGGGATCTTGGGATTCATATCTCGAGGTATTGGCTACATAAACAGATAAGTTATGCTGAGCCCCGGTTTGGCCACAGCCAGTGCTAGGCCCAGCTCTGGCCACCACACTTTAGGGTGGAATTGATGGTTCTTGAGAGGATGAAGGTCCCAGTGATGAAGGGTTTTAGCTGTGAAATTAGGCTGAGAATCTGGAGTTTTTCTCCTAAGAGCAAAGCACGTTCAGGGGAAATTTGATTGAGGTGTTCATGATTATGACAGTTTCGAGAAGGTAGACAAAGAAAGCGATTTCTGTCTGTCAGCTGATGCTACAAGGACTAAGTGCGGGTTTAAAGCTTTGGGCTAGAGATACAGGGTGTGTGAGGAAGAACTGTTTTACACAGTTAGTGGTGATGATCTGGAACTGTCCACATATCAGAGTGCTGGAAGTGGAAACTATCAAAGATTTCAAAAGGAAATTGGATGAGTACATGAGGGAAAGAAGCTGTGGGCTACAACTAGCTGGAAAGGTTCTCCTTTCCAGAACGTGTGACTTTCATTGGGTATAATTGGTTTCCCCCTGAAGGTGCAGACTGCACTCTGGAGAGGTTCTTCAAAAGGCAGCTTCCACTAAGTGCAAAGGATAGCATTTAGTGAGCAGGGAGTTTGTAATATGGTGATCTCATTCCAAAATTTCATGAGGAGTTGCTGTTACAGTTTCTTAACTTCAACTTGTCCTTCCATTTTCACCATTAGTCAGTGGTAGACAAGTTGCTTCCCAGTGGGGAAACTGAGTAAATGGCCAACTCCATCTGTTTATTAGTTAATTACTGTTAGCAGAATAAGAAGTTGAGAATTTGACTGAACTTAAATGCAGTTCAGCCATTGAGTCATAAAGTCGTACAGCACAGAAACAGGTCCTTCAGCCCAACTTGTCCATGCTGACTCTATTGCCCAGCAAGCTGGTCCCATCTGCCCGCACAAAGGAGAGGACTTGGTGAGCAGGAGAATTTGGTGAGGTTGGGGGAACCATTGCGAGGTATTTAACAATAGGAGGTTACGTTGATAAGAAAATTATTTAATCAATCAAACCAGCTTGGAGTTAGGTAAGTGTTCACCTGAGAGATTAGTTGGATTTTACTCATTTGAGATATGGTAGGACATTGTGGTAAACCCAGGATGACCAAAAGTGCGGAAAATGTCATGAACTGAACAGCTCTTTAACAGTTACTGGGCAGGGCAATGGTTCCTTACAGGAGTACAGCCAGAACGAAGTCCTCTGACCCACTGGTCCAGACTGGAGGTCAAAAGGACAGTGGAGCGACAGACAGAGAGCTCAGCATCGTAGGAAGTCTAGAGGAGTCGAGAAGGTGCAAGGCTGAAATGCGGAATGGAATTAGGAAGATAAGAAGGATGCATGAGAAACGTTACCAGGTAGAAACAGGGAAAATCTGAAGATGTTTTTAAATGAAGAAAAAGCGGATTTGAAATGAAAGCATATCTCCACTGGAAACTAAAACAGAGTCACAGTGCAGAGGTGGGAAACGCGTGAAAAGTTCTGAATATGTCTTCACAGCAGAGACCATTGACATAGGCGGTGACATAATAAAATATAGTATTGGGATTCATCAGCATCAAGAGCAGGGACAGATTAAAGGGTTTGGCATCTTTCAAAGTGGATAAATTGCTTGGTTAGAAATAAAATCTATGCCGAGCAAGAGTGGAAATAGCACTGACTCTGTCATCTCCCAGTGCTCTGTGGCTAAAGGTGTAGTGCCCAGTAATACCAAGAAGGGTAGAAGAACAGAGTTCCTGGAAGTACCAGTACAGTAGATAGAGGAGTCAAAGGGAGACTTGCTTTATTCATCAAAGAGCAGAATATAAGGGCATGGGGGTCATGCTAGAACCGTTTGACCATCCAGGGTCCTGTGTATGTGAAAATTCAAAAACTGCAGAAGCTGTAAATATTAAATAAAAACACAGAAAATACTGGAAACACTCAGCAAGTCAAGCAGCGTCTGTAGAAAGGGAAACAAAGTTAACGTTTCAGACCCTTCAGCAAAACTGTAGAAGAAAGAAAACAAGTTAAAACATAGAACAGCACAGCACAGGAATAGGCCCAACATCGGCACAACATAATGGGCCGCAGGGCCTGTTCCTCTGCTGTACTGTTCTATGTTCTAACAGGCTCTTTGGACCACAATGTCGGTGCCGAACACAATGCTGAATTAAAATAAATTTCTTCTGCTTGTACATGAGAATATTCCCCCAGTCCCTATATATTCACGTGTCTATACATTCACCTCTTAAACACCACTTTCGTATCTACTTCCACCACCACCCCGGCAGCCTGTTTCAGTCACCCACCACTCTCTGTGTAAAAAAACTTGCCCCGCACATCTCCTTTCAACTTTCGCCCTCTCACCTTAAATGCATGTCCTCTAGTACTTGACATTTCTACCCTGGGAAAAAGATTCTGATTCTCTACCCTATCTGTGCCTTTCATAAACTTATAAACATCTATCAGGTCTCCCCTCAGCCTCTGAAGCTCCAGAGAAAACAACCTAAGTTTGTCCAGCTTCTCCTTATAGCTCATTCCCTCTAATCCAAGCAGCGTCCTGGCGAACCTCTTCTGAACTCTCCGAAGCCTCTGCATCCTTCCTGTAATGGAGCGACCAGAACTGCACACAATGCTCCAAGTGTGGCCTGACCAAAGTTCAATACAGCTGCAACATGACCTCCTGACTCTTGTACTCAATACCCCGACCAATGAAGGCAAGCATGCTGTACACCTTTACCACCCTATCTACTTAACGTGTCCATTTCCAGTGAGCTATGAACTTTGACCCAATCCCTCTGCAGAGCCGTGCTGTTACGGGTCCTGCCATTATCTGTATTCTTTCCCCTTCAAAGTGCAACATCTCACACTTTCTCGGACTAAGCTCAGATTTCCAGCTTTTGCCATTTCTCTGCCCATATCTGTAATGGATCTGTATCCTGCTGTATCCTTTGACAGCCCTCTACACTGTCCACAATCCACCAATCTTTGTGTCGTCTGGAAACTTACTAACCCACCCGTCTACATTTTCATCCAAATCATCACAAACAACAGAGGCCCCAGCACTGAACCCTGCAGAACACCAGCCAGAATAACACCCCTCCAGCACTGCCCTCTGTCTTCCACGGGCAAGCCAATTCTGAATCCAAACGACCAAGTCATCGTGGATCCGACACATCTTAACTTTGTGGATCAACCTACCACAAGGCGCCTTGTGAAACACCTTATCAAAATCCATGTAGACAACACCCACTGCCCTAACCTCATCAACCACCTTCATCACCTCCTCGAAAAACTCAGTCAAGTTTGTAACACATGACCTGCCCTGCACAAAGATATGCTGACTTCCCCTAATCAGGCCACATTTATCCAAATGCGTGTAAATCCTATCCCTAAGAGTCCATTCCAATAGCTTACCTACCACTGATGTGAGGCTCACCAGCCTATCATTTCCTGGATTATCCTTATTTCCCTTCTTGAACAAAGGAACAACATTGGCTACTCTTCAGTCCTCTAGCACCTCTCCTGTTGCTAGTGAGGATACAAAGATCTTTGTCAAGGCCCCAGCAATCTCCTCTCTCGCCTCGTTCAATAACCTGGGATATATCCCATCAGGCCCTGGGGACTTATCCACCTTGATGCCCTTCAAAAGACCCAGCATCACCTCCTTCCTGATCTCAACATGCCCTAGACATCAGCGTGCCCCACACTGCTCTCACTGTCCTCCATGTTCTTCTCCTTGGTGAATACCGACACAATGTACTCATTTAGTACCTCGCCCACATCCTCTGACTCCAAGCAGAAATTCCCTCCTTTATCCTTAAGTGGTCCTACCATCTCCCAAGTTATCCTCCAGTTTTTAATGCACGTATAAAATGCCTTGGGATTCTCTTCAATCCTACTTGCCAAGGACATTTAATGGCCCTTTTTGGCCTTCCTAACCTCCATGGTGAGCTCCAAGTTTCCACTACGCTGCCATCCTCGTCCTTCCTCCTTACCGGAACATGCCGGTCCTGAGCTCTGATCAGCTGGTCTTTAAACAAGTCCCACAAGTCAGATGTGGACATGTCCGATAACAGCTGCTCCCAACTAACTCCCCCAGTTCCTGACTAATGATGTCGTAATTTCCCCTCCCACAATTTCCCACAAGATCCTTATTCATAACCATCTTAAAACTTAAGGAGTTGTGATCACTGTTGCCAAAATGCTCTCCCACTGAAAGGCCAGTCACCTGGCCAGGCTCATTTCCCAAAACGAGGTCCCGTATGGTCCCTCCTCTCATTGAACTATCCATGTACTGTTTCAAGAGACCCTCTTGAATGCACTGAACAAATTCTGCCCCATCTCAGCCCCTTGCACGAAGGAAATTCCAGTCAATGTTGGGAAGTTACAGTCAGGAGGTGGGCAAGGGATAGGGTAGGACAGAGGGAATATTACAGGTAGGGTGAGGCCAGGGTTACCGTGGTGACAAGCTGGTGAAGTCATCTGGTTTTACGTAAATGAGGAAAGTTAAAGAGAAGAAAGGGAAAACAGAGGAACGTGTAAACACCGTGCTGTCTGTTCCTTGAGCATCTCAGGGGAAGCAGAGGTGGTAGAGGTAATGGATAAGATGGAAATTGTTAAGATGCCACTAAGAGGAAGGGATGCTCTGCCTGTGTCGAGTTGTCTGTGAGATCACACGTGTAATGCATCCTGGGTTAACAGGAGAGGCTGTGGTCCCAGCTGCCAAAGTGTCTGCTGTAACCTTCGTCCATCCTTGTGCAGAGAAGATGCCAGAGCCACAGAAATGAAAGGTTCTCAAAACATTGTACAAGAGATATTAGTGAGCTTGGAAGCCAAAATCTCAAGAACCCAGTGACCTACATCCTAGAGTTGAAGGGGGCTTTTTGGAAGGTGATTAATAAGGACATACACAAAATATTAGTTGCAAAACTAAGGTTTAAGGAATTGGCCAACTCATAGTTTCTCACAGAAACACAGGAGTAGGAGTGACCATTTGGCCTATTAGACTTTCTCCAGCATTCAATAATGATCATGGATGATTTCCAGCTTTCCCTCATATCCATTGACCCCTCGAGCCATAAGAACAATAAATACTCCTTGAATATTTGGCTTCAACTTCCTTCTTCTCCTCTCAAGGAGAAAACATTTCTCCTTGTCCCATTCTTAAATGGCTGACTCCTTATTCTTAGATCATAATCCCTGTCCTGGTCTTCCCAGCCATTGGGAATATCCTTCCTGTATCTAATCTGTCCAGTCCAGTTAGAATTGGGTAGCTGCTGTGAGATCCCCTCTCACTTTTCTAAATTGTAGAGAACATAAACCTAATTGACCCAACCTCCCTTCATATATCAGTCCCTCCGAGAAAGGAATCAGTATGGGGAACCTTCCCTGAACTCCACAGCAAGAACATCCTTCCTCAGATAAGGAGACTAAAACTGCACACAGTGCTCAAGGTGCGGTCTCGCTGAGGCCATGTACAGTTACAAAAGGACATCCTATCTGGATGCATCACGGCTTGGTACAGCAACTGCAACTGCAGAGTGTTGTGGATACAGCCCAGCACATCATGGACACCAGCCTCCCCTCCTTGGACTCTGTCTTTACCTCTTGTTGTCTTGGTGAAGCAGCCAGCATAATCAAAGACCCCACCCACTGGGTCATTCTCTCTTCTCTTCTATTCCATCAGGTAGAAGATACAGGAGCCTGAGGGCACGTACCACCAGACTTAAGGACAGCTTCTACCCCACTCTGATAAGACTATTGAATGGTTCCCTTATATGATGAGATGGACTCTGACCTCACGATCTACCTTGTTGTGACCTTGCACCTTATTGCACCGCACTTTCTCCGTAGCTGTGACACTTTACTCTGTACTGTTACTGTTTTTACCTGTACTACATCAATGCACTCTGTACTAACTCAATGTAACTGCACTGTGTAATGAATTGACCTGTATGATCGGTTTGCAAGACAAGCTTTTCACTGTACCTTGGTACAAGTGACAATAATAAACCAATACCAATATATCTCTTTTCCTGTAGTTGAATCCTCTTACCATGAAGGCCAGCACACAATTTACCTTCTTAATCACCTGCTGGATCTGCAAGCTGACTTTCATCGACTGGTGCACAAGGACACCCAGGTCTCATTGCCTTTCAGATAATGATCTGCCTTCCACAGTGGATAACCTTACATTTACCCACATTATACCACATCTGCCATGTATCTGCCTACTCCTTCAGTCTGTCCATATCAACCTGGATCCTCTGCTTCCTCAAGGCTGACTCTCCCACCCAGCTATGCACCTTCTGCAAATCTGGAGATATTACATTGAATTCCCTCATCATTAATTAATATGTATGGCTGCAGTCTCAGTCTGCAGTTCTGGTCACCGCACTGTGGGAAGGACGTGATTGCACTGGAGAAAGCATAAAGGACATTCACCTGGATGTTGCCTGGATTGAAGGACACGTTCTAGGTGACGTTAGACAGGCTGGGCTTGTTTCCCCTGAAGTGAAGAAGGCCGAGGGGAGACCTGACAGGAGAGACCTGAATTCGAGATACTGAGAGGCATAGACAGAAAGTCAGAATCAGTGTATCAAAAACAAGAGGGCGTTGGTTTAAGGAGAGATGAAAGAGTTATAAAGTGAATTTGAGGGGAAAGTTTTGTTTCACAGAGAATGCTTGATATCTGGATCTCACTGCCAGAGCAGGTGTTGGAAGCAGATACAATTCCTCAGTTTAAGAGACGTTTACACAGGCACTTAAATAGGCAAGGAGTGGGAGGATTCAACGGACCTCGTGCGGGCACATGCAATTAGTGTAGATGGGCAAAACGGGTGGCACGGATGTGGTGGGCCAAAGGGCCTGTTTCTGTGCTGTGGCTCTGTGAGACTGAACACTGAGCTACCCCACTCATCACTGCCTGATGTTTACTCTTTGCTTCAGCCAACAGTTCTTGATCCATTCCTGTACCTTACAACCAATATATTGCACACTAATCTCTTGTGTGGGAACTTCTTGAAAGCTTTATTTGAAGTCCATGTGCACCACATCCGCTGGTTCTCCTTCATTTATTCTGCCAGCTACATCCTCAAGAAATTCCAGTCAACCTGTTGAGCATTGTACATGCTCACTGACTTTGTCCTATCTGATCACTTCTCCTAGTGCTCTGCTATTGCAGATTTTCTAGTAGACTCCAGCACTGCCCCAGCACCAACGTCTGGCTGACCCACCTACAGTTCCCTGCATTCTCTGTAATTTTGTTCTAAATATTGGGGTTACATTATTTACCCTCCAATCCTTGGAACTGTTCCAGAGACCACCAGTGGGTCCAATATAACCACACCCAGCACCTGGGAGAACTCTGGGATACAGACTGTCAGAGTTTGGAGATTTACTGGATGTTAATCGCTAATACCACGTCCCATTTCATTCAGTTCCTCTCTCACTACACCCTGCATTCCCCAACATCTCTGGGAGCTTACTTGTTTCCTTTGTGAAGACAGAACCAAAGTCTGTGTTTAATTGTTCCCCATTATCAGTTCCCCGTTTCTGACTGTAAGGGACCAAGATTTGTTTTCACAAATCTTTTTCTCTTTACATATCTATCGAATCTTTTACAGTCATCTTTTATGGTCCCTACAAGCTCACGTTCATAATCCGTCTGCTCCCCCACCCCTCCTGGACAATGTTCCCACCTCAAGGACCATTGATTTTTGTTAACTTACAATTTGAAAATGGATGTGCAGAGTAAAATGTGAATTTGGCAGATGCTGCCACATTTGGGTTGTGTGTCTAGGCTGTCAGAATGGGCAGACTCATGGCAAAAAAAGGCTGAAGTGATACATCTGGCAGTTAAAATGAAGAGAGACTTTCTGTGTAAATGGCGCTGTAGTGACTGGTGTCTGCAGTGGGTTCTCTCAAGGGATTCTGGTATCTGACCTTCGGATCCATGTGTTTTGCACCTGTTGTATCAGATTGCACATTGAGTGACACCAGTTATTATTAATTCAGTGGAGGCAGTGTTGTGTTCAATAGTTTCTGTGCTAATTTGCTCTCCAGTCCTATTGTAGACTCGGTGAGCATGGTTTTAATGAATGTAATGATGATGGGAAGAAATTTAAACCCACTCATGTCAGCAGCTGCACACCTAACTCACAAGTGGAGTTCAATTCCCGTTACCATAACGTCAAAAACTCCCCTCACGAGTTCTCCAGCCCAGGTGTCCACAGACACATGACCTCCTGCTACTCTGAGCTTCCTAAGGCAGCAGTGCTGTGTCTGTAGTAATGGGACAACAAAGGCTTCTATGTATATAACACCCCAAAACACGGGTCAAAGAAGTCATTCTGAGCACGAATCACTCTTGTAGTTCAGCAATGCAGTAACTGAGGGGTAACAGAGAGCGGTGTGGTAACTGAGGGGTAATGGGCAGTGGTGGGGTAACTGAGGGGTGATGGGGAGCAGTGGGGTAACTGAGGGGTAACTGGGAACAGAGGGGAAAGAGAGGGGTAACTGGGAGCGGTGGGGTAACTGAGGGGTAACTGGGAGCAGTGCAGTAACTGAGGGGTAACTGGGAACGGTGGGGTAACTGAGGGGTAACTGGGAGCAGTGCAGTAACTGAGGGGTAACTGGGAGTGGTGGGGTAACTGAGGGGTAATTGGGAGCAGTGCAGTAACTGAGGGGTAACTGGGAGCGGTGGGGTAACTGAGGGGTAATTGGGAGCAGTGCAGTAACTGAGGGGTAACTGGGAGCGGTGGGGTAACTGAGGGGTAATTGGGAGCAGTGCAGTAACTGAGGGGTAACTGGGAGCGGTGGGGTAACTGAGGGGTAATTGGGAGCAGTGCAGTAACTGAGGGGCAACTGGGAGCGGTGGGGTAACTGAGGGGTAATTGGGAGCAGTGCAGTAACTGAGGGGTAACTGGGAGCGATGGTGTAAGTGAGGGGTATTGGTATTGGTATCAGTTTATTATTGTCACTTGTATCGAGGTACAGTGAAAAACTTGTCTTGCACACTGTTCATACTGATCAATTCATTACACAGTGCTTTGAGGTAGTACAGGGTAAAAACAATAACAGAGTAGAGAGTAAAGTGTCACAGCTACAGGGAAGTGCGGTGCAGGTAGATAATAAGGTGCAAGGTCAAACAAAGAAGATTGTGAGGTCAAGAGTCCATCTCATTGTATAAAGGAACGATAGTCTTGTAAATTCAACATGCTTCAATAGACCGTTCAATAGGATTATCACAGTGGAATAGAAGCCGTCCTTGTGCCTAGTGGTACGTGCCCTCAGGCTCCTGTATCTTCTGCCTGATGGGAGAGGAGAGAAGAGAGAATGACCTGGGTGGGTGGGGTCTTTGATTATGCTGGCTGCTTCACCAAGGCAGCGAGAGGTATAGGCAGAGTCCATGGAGGGGAGGCTGGTTTCTGTGATGTACTGGGCTGTGTCCAGAACACTGCAGTTTCTTGCGGTCCTGGGCAGAGCAGTTGCCGTACCAAGCCGTGATGCATCCAGATAGGATGCTTTCTATGGTGCATCGATAAAAGTTGGTGACTGTCAAAGGGGACAAACCGAATTTCTTTAGCCTCCTGGTGAGCTTTCTTGGCCGTGGCATCTATATGGTTGGACCAGGACAGGCTGTTGGTGACGTTCACTCCTAGGAACTTGAAGCTCTCAACCCCCTCGACCTCAGCACCGTTGATGTAGACAGGTGCATGTACACCACCCCCTTTCCTGAAGTCAATGACCAGCTCTTTTGTTCTGCTGGCATTGAGGGAAAGGTTGTTGCCATGACACCATGTCACTAAGCTCTCTATCTCCTTCCTGGGGAGCAGTGTGGTAACTGAGAGGGGTAACAGGGAGTTGAGGGGTAACTGAGGGGTAATGGGGAGTGGTGGGTTAACTGAGAGGTAACTGGGAGAGGTGGGGTAACTGAGGGGTAACTGGGAGCACTGGGGTAACTGAGAACAAGAAATTGTCTGGGTGAGAACAGCAGAACTAGTTTCCTGTTCTCTCTTATCAGTTTTATGTGTTTTTGATGCCGTTCACACAATGCTGTGGAAGTGTGGTCACGTTACCATAGTGAGTGGTTTTATTTACTGACTTATGGACACCTGTGAAGATGGAACCTGTTCATTGGAGACAGGAGAGACCACAGATACTGGAATCTAGAGCAACACACAATCTGCTGGAGGAACCCAGCGGTCAGGCAGCATCTGTGGGGGGAAGGAACCGGTGACGCTTCGTGTCATGGCCATACATGAGGACCAAGAGGAGAGAGGGGAGGTGGCCTGTACAAAGAGGGGAGGTTGAGTGGTGAGAAAGGATTGCGAGGTGACTGGTGAACTGAGGAGGGTGAAAGGTGACGGGCAGGTGGTGCTGGTAGGGGAGGGGGGCGGGGGTGGAGTTGGGAGACAGTGGCAGGTGAATGATAGATGGAGGCAGAGAGAGAGAGAGAGAGAGAGAGAAAAGGGGAAACACATGGTGTGAGGTGGGGAGAGGAGGGTGGAGGTGGAGACAGCTGGACAAGGGAGATGAGCAGGAACACAAAGGGCTCGAGTGCTGGACGCTGAGGGGTAAAGGAGGAGAGGACGGGAACCATTCGGGGAGAGGTGAAGGGCGGATGGAACCGGAACCAGATCGGGTGGGGTGGGGGAATGCTGTGTGGGGGGAGCCTGTAGATGAACTGTGTGTGTGAAGTGGGTGGATGGAACCAGGAGAGGGAGGGACATGAAGGTGACTGAAGGGGGGATCTCGGGGGGGGGGGGGCTGGAGGGGGCCAGGGTGGGCCGGGGGGGCCGTGGGAGGTTGGGGGGGCTGGGGGGAATGTGGACAAAAATGGCAGGACCAGAGGAGGGTCAGAAGGAGATGGGGGGAGGGGGGAATTAAGGGTGATACCTAAAACCGGAAAACTCGATGTTCATGCCATTGGGCTGTAGAATCCCAGGCGGAATGAGGTGTTGTACTTGTAGTCTCCCCTGGCAGTGGGGAAGGCTGAGGATGGGCAGGTCTATAGAACCATAGAACAGTGCAGTACAATACAGGCCCTTCGGCCCACCATGTTGTGCCGATCTTTAAACCTCGCCTAAGACTACCTAACCCCTTCGTCCCACGTATCCCTCTATTTTAAATTCCTCCATATGCTTATCTAACAATCTCTTGAACTTGACCAACGTATCAGCCTCCACCACCAGGCAGCGTATTTTATGCACCAACCATTCTCTGGGTGAAAAACCTTCTGACATCTCCCTTGAACTTCCCACCTTTAAAGCCATGCCCTCTTGTATTAAGCATTGGTGCCCCGGGAAAGAGGCGCTGGCTGTCCACTCTATCTATTCCTCTTAATATTGTTATTACCTCTATCATGTCTCCCCTCATCCTCCTTCTCTCCAATGAGTAAAGCCCTAGCTCCTTTAGTCTCTCCTCATAATCCATACTCTCTAATCCAGGCAGCATCCTGGTAAATCTCCTCTGCACCCTCTCCAACGCCTCCACATCCTTCCTATAATGAGGCAACCAGAACTGGACACAGTACTCTAAGTGTGGTCTAACCAGAGTTTTGTAAAGCTGCATCATTACCTCGCGGCTCGTAAACTCGATCCCACGACTTATGAAAGCTAACATCCCATAAGCTTTCTTAACTACCCTATCCACCTGCGAGGTAACTTTCAGTGATCTGTGGATATGAACCCCCAGATCCCTCTGCTCATCCACACTGCCCAGAATCCTGCCATTAACCTTGTACTCCACCTTGGAGTTTGTCTTTCCAAAGTGTACCATCTTACACTTCTCCGGATTGAACTCCATTCTGCCACTTCTCAGCCCAGCTCTGCATCCTATCAATATCCCTCTGTAAGCTTCGACAGTCCTCCACACTATCCACAACCCCACCAATCTTTGTGTCGTCTGCAAACTTGCTAACCCACCCTTCCACCCCCTCATCCAAGTCATCAAATAAATATCACGAAAAGTAGAGGTCCCAGAACCGATCCTTGTGGGACACCACTAGTCACAGGCCTCCAATCTGAATGCACTCCCTCCACCACAGCCCTCTGCTTTCTACAGGCAAGCCAATTCTGAATCCACACTGCCAAGCCTCCCTGGATCTCTTGGACTCTGACCTTCTGAAGAAGCCTACCATGTGGAACCTTGTCAAACGCCTTACTGAAATCCATGTAGACCACATCCACTACACTACCCTCATCAATCTTCCTGGTCACCTCCTCAAAGAACCCTATCAGGCTTGTGAGACATGATCTTCCCTTCACAAAGCCATGCTGGCTGTCCCTAATCAGTCCATGATTCTCTAAATGCTCATAGATCCTATCTCTTAGAATCCTTTCCAACGGCTTGCCCACCACAGACGTAAGGCTCACGGGTCTGTAATTCCCTGGACTATCCCTACTACCTTTTTTGAATAAGGGGACAACATTCACCACCCTCCAATCCTCCAGTACCATTCCCGTGGACAACGAGGACTCAAAGATCCTAGCCAATGGTTCAGCAATCTCCTCCCTTGCCTCGCAGAGCAGCCTGGGGAATATTCCGTCAGGCCCCGGGGACTTATCTGTCCTAATATTTTCTAACAGCTCCAACACATCCCCTCTCTTGATATCTACATGCTCTAGAACATTAACCTTACCAACACTGTCCTCAGCGTCATTAAGGCCCCTCTCTTTGGTGAATACTGAAGTATTCATTGAGAACCTCACCCACTTCCACAGCTTCCAGGCACATCTTTCCACCTTTGTCTCTAATCAATCCTATCTTTACTCTCGTCATCCTTCTGCTCTTCACATACGTGAAAAAAACCTTGGGATTCTCCTTAACCCTATTCGCCAAAGCCTTTTCATGTCCCCTTCTTGCTCTCCTCATCCCCTTCTTAACTTCCTTCCTTGCTACTCTATATTCCTCCTGATCCCTATCTGATCCTTGCTGCTTACACCTTACGTATGCCGCCTTCTTCCTAACTAGTTGTTCCACCTCTCTTATCACCCATGGTTCCTTCATCCTGCCATTCCTTCTCTGCCTCACTGGGACAAATTTATCCCTGACATCATGCAAGAGATCCCTGAACATCGACCACATCTCCATAGTATATTTCCGTTCAAAAATGTCAGCCCAATTTACACTCTCAAGTTCTAGCCTTATAGCCTCATAATTTGCCCTTCCCCAGTTAAATATCTTTGCTCTTATCCTTGTCCATGACAATTCTAAAGGTTATGGAGCAGTGGTCCCTGTCCTCCAAATGCTCACCCACCGAGAGATCTGTCACCTGACCCGGTTCATTACCTAAAACCAGATCTAATATGGCATTCCCTCCAGTCGGCCTGTCAACATATTGTAACAGGAATCCATCCTGGACACACTTAACAAACTCTGCCCTGTCTAAACCTTTGGCACTAAGCTGGTGCCAATCAATATTTAGGAAGTTGAAGTCTCCCATGATAACAACCCTGTTAGTCTTGCATCTTTCCAAAATCTGCCTCCCAATCTGCTCCTCAGTATCCCTGCTGCTACCGGGGGGCCTATAGAATACTCTCAGTAGAGTAACTGCTCCTTTCTTGTTCCTAACTTCCACCCATATTGACCCTAGGGAGGATCCTTCTACATTATCCACCTTTTCTGCAGCTGTAATAGTATCCCTGACTATTAACTCACTTTTCAGGTTGGGGTGGGAATGGGGAGGGGAGCTGAAATGGTCTGTAACTGGGAGCTCGGGGTAGCCATGGCGGACTGAGCGCGGGTGCTCTGTGTAACGGTCGCCCAGTCTGTGCTTGGTCTCACCGATGCAGAGGCCACACCGGGAGTACCGAATGCAGTGGACGAGGTTGGAGGAGGTGCACATGAACCTTGGCCTCACCTGGAAGGGCTGGTAAGGTTTCTGGATGGTGGTGAGGGAGGAGGTGTAGGGACAAGTGTTACACCCACCATGAGGGCAGGGAGGGATGAGTCCCTTCACCCCTCTTCCTCTCCTGGTTCCATCCACCCGTTTCACACAAGGTTCCTCCCCCCACCGCCCCCCCATCCGGTCCCATCCGCCCTTCACCTGCCCCCCTTATGGTTCCCATTCCCTCCTCCTTTACCCCTCAGCGTCCAGCACTGGAGCCCTCTGTGTTCCTGCTCATCTCCCTCCAGCAGCTTCTCCAACCTCCACCCTCGCCTCCCCTCAACCCGCTCCCTCTGCCTCCATATACTTTTCCCTCTCTCTCTCTGTCTTCATCCATCTGTCATTCACCTGCTACCGTCTCCCAACTCCACCCCCACCCCCCTCCCCTACCGGCACCACCTACCCGTCATCTTCCACCCTCCTCAGTCCACCAATCGCCCCGGAATCCTTTCTCACCCTCCCCTTCTCTTTACACTGGCCGTCTCCCCTCTCCACTCTCAGTCCTGATGAAGGGTTTCAACACGAAACGTCGACAATTCCTTTCCCCCACAGGTGCTGCTCGACCCATTGATTTCTTCCAGCATGTTGCTTGTTGAAACCTATTCATTACCCAGCCCATAACACGAGGAGAGCTCTCTCCGTGGATAACAGGAAGCAGCACAGTAGCTGGGCAGCACAGGAGGACACCGTGTCCGGGGTAACGGGGAGACACCGTGTCCGGGGTAACGGGGAGACACCATGTCTGAGGGTAATGGGGAGATACCATGTCGGGTTGTAACGGGGAGACACCATGTCCGAGGGTAACGTGGAGACACCATGTCCGAGGGTAACGGGCAGACACCGTGTCCGAGGGTAACGGGGAGACACCGTGTCCGAGGGTAACGTGGAGACACAATGTCTGAGAGGGAGGGTTAACTGGAAGAAATGTAAAATGTCGAGGGATAGCAGGGTCTTACCCTGGAAGGTTTCATTTGAAGTGGGTGGGAAGCACCCTGTCTCTCTGCACTTTATTGGATAATCAAATAACCTGATGAACTGAACTTACTGTCAGCTGATTAAGAACATCTGTGGCTGAGGGTACAAGGTGAGGTAGATACTGGGGTGCAGAAAGTAACATTTGGAGGACTTGGGTAACGGGTATGAAATTCTTGCAGCCGTACAGATGAACAAACTGACCACAGCTCAGGAGTCATTCATGGTGGCAGCACAAAAAACAGAAACAGGAAGTCACAGGATCCTCTCTCCAAGGATGCTGCCTGACCTGCTGTACATTTCCAGCATTTTCTGTGCTTTTAATCAGAAGATGGCATATGTAAGGGGACAGATACTGTATTGTCTGCCCAGTTCTGGAATTAAGGACCTCTTTATGGGGACTGGGGAGGAACTTGGAGCTGAAGTATCCAGTACTCACGAGGATGCAGCAACATAGATGGAACATAGAAGGAGATTCTGCTGAAGGAGTCCAAATTACAAAGCAAAACCACTTGTGGTCCTTCACACTCAATAACTGAGTTGCTTTCACTTCAGTTCCCAAGGGTCTGAGGTGAGTGATGAGGCCACTGTCGGAGCTGTCACAAGTGGGATTAGGAGGTGGTTGTTGGCCAGGTCAGTGGACAGTTTGTGAGGTGGGACACTCCTTCCACTGCCTATGCTGGACTCTGTGTGCTCAGGTTCTCAGTGCCAACCTGAATGTCCCTTCTCCAGTTGGAGCGGGGGGGTGGGGGTGGTGCCAAGGATTGGGGCCAAGGGCCAGAAACACATCATCAATAACTGTGGTTGTTGCAGTTTGTTCAAGTAAACCTTGAGAACATTCTTGAGTCCTTCCTCTGACCAACTGGTAATTCCTTCCCGTGACGGAGCTCGGAATAGTGTGTCTGCTGTGGGAGTCTGGTGTCAGGCATATAAATGACCTAGCCTGCTCAACAGAACCAATGCAGCCTAATTAATTGATGAGGTTGTGGATTTGTCACAAGATGCTCACAGCTAATAAAGGGAATTTTGTCTGGAATACAACCTGATTCACATGCAAATTGGGTCAATAAGGTGGGGAACAGAATGTGTGGCTCAAAACTTTATTAGAAGAAATGTGTTTCAATTCACAAGAAAGAGTCATAGAGACATGTCCCTGCTGACCATTAAATGAATCATCTCTACTACTCCCACTTAGCACCATTTGATCCACAGCCTTCGGTGTGCTGGCAATTCAAGTTCTAGTCTAGCTACTTCTTAAATGCTGTGAGATTCTCTGCCTCCACCACCCCTCAGTGCCTTCCAGATTCCAACCACCCTCAGGGTGAAAAGTTCTTCCTCAGATCCCCTCTGAACCTCTTACCCTTCACCCTCAACCTATCCTCTTTAGTTTTAGACACCTCCAATAGGGACAATTTTCCTACTACCTACCCTTGTAATGTTATACACCTCCATCAGACTCCCCCTCCAGGGAGAACAGACCCAGCCTCTTCTGACTCTCCTCATAACTGAAACATTCCTAACTTTTAAACCCAGCAATGATGAGGGAACATTGTCGACTCTGTATTTAAGTGAATGGTCCTGCTGAGTGTGTGGTCAGTGGTAATCCCGGGGTGCTGATACTGGAGGCTTGGCAACAGTATTGCAGTCGAGTATTAAAGGTACAACAAGGCTCTCTCTTGTTGGAGCTGGTTATTGCCTGGACCCTCTGTGGAACAAATCACTGGCCACATCTGCCCAAGGATGGATGTTTTGCAGATGTTGCTGCATACAGGTCGGATGGCTTCACTGGCTGGGGAGTTGTGAACGCCTAATCATCAGTAAACGTCCCCATTTCTCACAATGGAAGAAAGATCACTGATGAAGCAGTTGAAGGAGGTTTTATCAAGAATACTGCCCGGGGGAAATCTTGCAGTGATGAGCTGAGATAGGATAATGTGAGGGATGACTTCAACTAATGAAGTATTTTACTCTTGGTGCCCAATGATTGTAGTCCTATCAGGGCTCCACGATGCTCTACTTGGTCAACTGTTGCCGTAATATTAAACAACCACTTTCATCTCAGCTCTGGGACTCAAGTCTTTGTTCCGTGCATGGAAAACGATGAGATTAGATCCGTAGGTGTCCTTCAGAAACACAAGCAGGTGAGCAAGTCACAAGTGATGATTGTGGTTGTTGGCGATCAATCATCTGTGCCCCAGGAGAACGATGCCACTGATTCCTCAAGGCTGTGTCCAAGGCTCCATTTTTAGCTGCTTCATCTATGGCCCTCCGTCCATCATTGGATCAGAAGCAGGGATGCTGCTGATAATTGTACAATGTTCCGTTCCATTCACAACTACTCTGCAAGTACAAATTCAGCAGGCACAATGTTTAAAAAACACTTGGGACAGTTACATGGATAGGCGAGGTTTAGAGGGAAATGGACCAAATGCAGGCAAATAGGATTAGCTTCGACAGGCACTTTGGTTGGCATGGACAAGTTGGGCTGAAGGGTCTGTTTCCCTGCTGTATAACTCTATGAATCTATAAAATGAAGTGGCTCATGCCTGCTTGCAGCAAGACACAGACAACATTTAGACATGTGCTGATAATTGGCAAGAAACATCTGTGCCACAGAAGTGCCAGGCACTGACAAACTCCAAGTTGATAGGATCTAAGTATCTACCTTTCATTGAAAAAAATCTCAGCTGGAAGTGTAAATCCAGCATCTACCACAGCAGCTCAGACTGGGTATCCCGTGGCAAAGGGGATCCCAAAGCCTTTCTATCAACTACAAGGGACAAGTGATGGAATATTCCCCATTTGCCTGGTTGCCTGTAACTCCAATATCCACTTGACATGATTCCAGACTAAGAGGCAGACAACTGCAACAGTATTTGCTAAACCTGTGACCTTTACCACGATGAAGAATTAGGGCAGCATATTTGCAGGAACACTATTGCTTGCGTATTCCCATCCAAGTTGCACATCATCCTGACTTGGAAATCATCTTGAAAACTGGATTTAGATTCAGTGCCTGAAGGAAAACTGAATGTCCTGCTGTGGAGAAAGAGTGAAGCAGCCAGGTTAATTGGTTAGCTTTTCAAAGTGCCAACAGAAATACAAAGGCCTTGTGGTTTCTTTCTGTGTGTTTATTTTCAAACTACATGCCAGCACTCAACAAACAAGTATCACATTTATCTGCAACAACAAAAAGCACTTTTGTTCAAATCTGCAAAATAAAATATAAAATTCCAAAGAAACACAGCCCACTGTACCTGGTAACTCTCAAATAGACCATTTCTTCTGTGTACTGGAAGAGTAAAATCTCCAGTTGAACAGCACGTTGTATATCAGCCCAAAACTGCCAGGTCTGCACAGTCCCATAAATTACAAAACAAAGGCAGGGTATTCTGCTCAACTACTCCACCACTTGTTAATTCCAATTACACTCACCCATGAACTCCTCGATCATTTTTCCTTCATCCACCCAACCAATCTAATCAGGAATGTTGGCACAGTTTCTGTTTCAACTGGGAATGAATTTCATAGTAAAGAAGTTTCTCCTGCTGTCTGTACCATTGCATCTTCATTCCAATCTTCTCAAAAATAGGAAAGGTGCAATCACTCACAGATCCCCCAGTAGCCACCAGGACATTGAGGAACAGATATGCAGGCAGATTAGGGAAAGGTGTAAAACCAACAGGGTTGTTGTCACGGGTGACTTCAACTTCCCCAATATAGTCTGGGACCTCCTCAGTGCAAGAGGTTTAGATGGGGCAGAATTTGTTAGGTGTCTCCAGGAGGATAAATTACAAAACAAAGGCAGGGTATTCAGCTCAACTGCTGAGAATTGAGAAGGAGTCAGTGCCCAGAAAATGGAACTTGTTGCAAGGACCCACAATAACTGCTTGCCCTTTCCAACACTTTCTACCATCCAGTATTAGATGTCACTGCAATCAATCTGGAGACTGTGAGGAGATGATGAGAGGTGGGGTCAGTGCATATGTGGGAGAAGGGGTATCTTTGGATGATATTGCCAAGGAGCAGTACTTTGCAATAATGGGGGCAAGCATAAGTCTTTGATAACTTTGTAGGCAACAGGAACAAAAAGCATTGCAGATAATTCTCTAAATATGATTGTTTAGGTCAGAATGAATATTCCATCCAGATGAAACATAATCAAGAGGGTTGGACAAGGACAGTAGGATCAATTGCATTGAAAGATAAATCAAGGAGGATTCCTTATTTGATATGCAGTCTCATCATCTTAACTTTATCATGGAATACCTCATCAACATTAGCTTTCTCCACAGCCTTGCAAGACTGCTGTGCTGCTTATAGTAACCTTGGGCTAAAAACCTCACTGTTCCACATTGGAAACTGCCATTGAAAGTACAATTATTGCTATATTTTTTATTGCCGCAAAAATTTCTGACTGGCACTAAATTTGCATTGCCAATTTTTAATCTATTCCCTGACTTTACCTAATTTATAACTTCCTTTGGCCTTCCAAAGAATTAAGTAGACCCAGTATAATCTGCAAATTTCAAAGGCACACCCAAACTCCAACAGCAAATAAATCTGCACAGTGAAGCAGCCTTGGTCCTCAGAGCTGAGGGACGACATTAACCAGGGCCCCAAAGTACACTTGCTCCAAATCTGTATTATTTTCTTCTAATCCCAGTTCCTACAAACCACTAGGCACCTCTACCCCCACAACTGACACATCCACTATGTCTATTGCCTATGCTCACCTGCCACCACCACCCCCCCAACCCGATCCACCCCTACCTATTGTGCAAGATACTCAGAAAATATTACAGGTCCTTGAAAGCTGTCAAAAGCCACGGAGGGCCAACGTAGATGCCTTTGAGCACAACTGCAGCACACCCAGGTTAGTTAAATACAGATGAAGACCTTAAAGCTGCTCGTTTCAGCAAGCCCCAGCTCCAGCAGGGGTCAGTGCTCAACAGCAGCACGGATACTTTGGCTCTCAGCCTGTACACCCTTGAACCGTGATTGTGGCTCAGAGCACACACTTTGGTTACTTTCCTTTATACTTAACACATATGGGAGAAGTAGCAAAAGAAAATTGCAGATTCTAGTGAAAGCAGACTGCCAGTAGTGATAACTATACACGTTTCACTGCCAGATCTGACTCAGGATTTATTATTTGTCCGTTCCAGTTTTCCTCTTGTTGTTAAGAGTGTGCAATATTAACCCAGGTGTACATTTTTCGTCTGTGAACCAAGATAATGACAATAACCCAATTCTGTTGCTAGAGGGGACCCCAGTACTGAGTGCCTAGTCAGGAGTTCGTACAGGATACACAGCAAGCTTTTGGTTTCTAACATACAATCTTGTCTTAACATCAATACACCTGGGCTTTCCTGCAGAGAATTTAGGAACTGGAACCCTGGCTGATGTATGCCTCCCTCAACAGAGATTAATTATAGTGGATGAACTTCTATGATCGAGTTCTTCTGCTGGCTCAGTACCACAATGAGAGTTACTAACATCCAACAGAGGAGCAAGGTTGATATTCCCTTAGACAGCATACTTCTACAGTACTTTCGTCCAAACTTGCCAAGTTATCGGAGGAAATAAGTAAATAAAGCAGTGATAGGGTGCCTTCTCCTGGGCTAATACCAGGCAGGGATATGAGAGAGCCAGGCTGTGACCTACAGTGTCAGAACTATATCCTATAACAGGGAAAGAGACAGAAAAATTCCATGATAAAGACTAAGATGTAGACATTCTGTAAAGGAAAAAGTAATGCACACTTTATCATGGAAACTTTGATGTACACATTCTGTAATGGAGAACAAGATATGTTTTGTCAGAGACTAGGATGTCTACAATGGAGTAGGAGAAATCCATGTAACATAATGTAGTCTTATGCTGAAATTCCATATATGTCTTAAACACCCACTGCCAAATGCACACTGCATTCTGAGTGATCTTCTACTGCCACACCAGGGCCATACTCCAGTTTGTTCAGGGAGGATGTGCAGAAAACTCATAATGGCTTCTTCCTCAGCCCAAATACTGCAACCACGAGGACAATTTCAATACATGCTGGGAGAGCACTGAAAAATAAGCAGAGATACCATGTAATATCAGAATAAGTCATCTCCACAGTTGAAAATGGACAGCATGGGTAAAGTGTTAGCGGAGTAGATGATGCAATAATATACCATGTGCTATGTATCTGTTGCCAGAAAAATCCCCTACACAGTGTGCCTAGATGGAAGTTAGTACAGGATGCATAGCAAGTATTGGTTTCTAATATATACACATATCAATTTTAGAGCAGTACAGAACTGAAGAAGGACATATAGCCCAGTGAGTCTGTGCCAGCTCTTTTGGAGGAAGTTCTATTCCCTTCTCTTGCCCTATATCCAATTTTTTTCCAAATATTTATTTAAATCATCTTTGTGATTTTTATAAACGACCTGGATGAGGAAGTGGAGGGATGGGTTAGTAAGTTTGCTGATGACACAAAGGTTGGAGGTATTGTGGATAGTATGGAGGGCTGTCAGAGGTTACAGCGGGACATAGATAGGATGCAAAACTGGGCTGAGAAGTGGCAGATGCAGTTCAACCCAGATAAGTATGAAGTGGTTCATTTTGGTAGGTCAAATATGATGGCAAAGTATAGATGGCAGAGTAGGACACTTGGCAGTGTGGAGGATCAGAGGGATCTTGGGGTCCGAGTCCATAGGATGCTCAAAGCAGCTGCACAGGTTGACTCTGTGGTTAAGAAGGCATATGGTGTATTGTCCTTCATCAATCGTGGAATTGAATTTAGGAGCCGAGAGGTAATGTTGCAGCTATATAGGACCCAGGTCAGACCCCACTTGGAGTACTGTGCTCAGTTCCGGTCACCTCACTACAGGAAGGATGTGTAAACCATAGAAAGGGTGCAGAGGAGATTTACAAGGATGCTGCCTGGAACGTGGGTTGAGGGAACTCGGCCTTTTCTCCTTGGAGCAACGGAGGATGAGGGGGGACTTGATAGAGGTGTATAAGATGATGAAAGGCATTGATCGTGTAGCTAGTCAGAGGCTTTTTACCAGTGCTGAAATGGTTGCCACAAGAGGACATAGGTTTAAGGTGCTGGGGAGTAAGTATAGAGATGTCAGGGGTAAGTTTTTTTACTTAGAGAGTGGTGAGTGTGTGGAATGGGCTGCCGGAATTGGTGGTGGAGGCGGATACGATAGGGTTTTTTAAGAGACTTTTGGATAGGTACATGGAGCTGAGAAAAATAGAGGGCTATGGGTAAGCCTAGTAATTTCTAAGGTAGGGATATGTTCGGCACAGCTTTGTGGGCCAAAGGGCCTGACTGTGCTGTAGGTTTTCTATGTTTTCTAAATACAGGTGACCTCCACATTACAGAGGGGTTGCATTCCTAAAAAAATGCACGTATCACAATTTCTGTAATGCCAAACCCTATTTCTCATTGAAGCCCATGTGATAAGTGGAGATGGGTTCCTATGGGACGCTTTTCTCTCAACAGTAATATTTGTACTGCAGCTGCTGGTTTACAGCAGGGGGCCACTGAAGAGATTGCCTTGGCAGTTTCCACAGCAAATTTCTTAAGCGGTCAACAGCTGAGTTTGGAGACTCAAGGGACTGCAGACGCTGTAACAAGCCCCATAGCTTTGGCTATTGCACAAGGTTTTCTCCAACATCACGCCTTTGTAAAATACCAAGTTTTACACCCAGTGAAATTCCTTTGTGTGATCATTTAGGTTTACAACTTGCAATTAATATTACTGCATTTTCCTCCGCTCTTGCTCAATGTTTGGAGTTTCATCCTCAAATCAAACATGTTGGAGATTGTTACACGTGCCAATGGACAAGAAATGATAAGCTTAGGTCAGGTTTGGACTGGGCGTAGTCTGGTTGGAGCAGACCTCAAGTCCCATCCAGCTAGAAAGTGGTGTAGGACTTTGTAGAACGGTGTGGTCAAGCACGTGCTAAGCTGCATACAGACTGTGGACGGAAAGCATGGAGAAATTACCATTGTCGCACTCACAGAAGGTCCTGTGACATGTACAGAGATCATGTTAGGCATTCAAACAAGGAGCTCCAAATAAGACAGAGGAGATAAGAGAGCAGGTATGTCGAGAAATCACAGAGAGATGTAACAGCAATAGTAGAAGAGGATTTCAACTTCCCCAACACTAACAGGGATTGTTTTAGTATGAAAATCATTGAGGAAGTGGAATTTTTAAAGTCCATCTGGGAGAAGTTTTGAGCCACTGTGTAGATAGTCTGGCTATAGAAAGAGCAGTACTGGACCTAACCCTAGGGAATGTAGCTGGACAACTGGTTGAAGGATCAGAGGGAGAGCACTCTGGAGATGGAGACAGGAGCTGGCAAAAGGAGAGCGGGAGCAACTCCTTGCAGGTAGATCTAACTCTGACAAACGGGAGTCATTCAAAAGTGAAATAATGAGAGCACCGAGGCAAAGTGTTGCTCCAAGGATGGAACCTTCTGGTAGCAAGTCCAAGGAACCCTGGATGTCAAGGGCCAGATAAAGCAAAAAAAGGAAGCACATGGCAAGTACACAGAACTGAAAACGGGAGGTGAAAAATAAAATTACAAGGGCAATGAGGGGGTCATGAAACAAGATGAAGGAGGATCTGAAAGCATTTTATAAGTATGTTGAGGCGGTAACCAGGGAAAGAGCAGAGCCTGTTTGGGTACAAAATGGCAACGTGTGCATGAAGCCAGAGAAGACAAGTGAAGATACAACAGATAATTCTCATCTATACTCACTAAGCAATCACTAAGGTGATTGCAGTTGGAGAATTCTGGGAGAAGGGCTGTGAAATTCTAGAATATATCATCAATAAAACAGAGGAGATATTGGATGTCTTAGCGAGGTTAAATGTGGACAGATTCTGGCCTGATGAGATCCATCCTCGGCTGCTGGGGCAGGCAAGGGAGAGATTTTTAAATTTTCACTGGGCATGGGTAGGGTAAAGACTGGAGGACTATAAATGTGAACTTTTATTCTAGGTGGGAAGCAGGGATAAGCCGGGTAATTTCAGGCCTGTGAGTCTGACGTTAGAGGTAGGAAAGTTATTGGAAAAATATCCAAGGGTCAGGATTAATCTGCAATTGGAAGGACAGGGATTAATCAAAGATAATCAGGATGGCTTTGTTAGGAAAGAACTTGTTCGACTAATTTAATTGAATCTTTTGAAGAGATAACGGAGCATACTGATGAGGGCAGTGTTGATGTGGTTTGCATGGACTTCAGTAAGGCCTTTGACAAGATCCTATATGGGAAACAGGTCCAAAGCTCAGAGCCCATGGATTCATGGGAGTTAGCAAATTGGATCCAAATTTGGAAACACAAGAGACTGCAGATGCTGGGAGCTGGAGTAACAAACAATCTGCTGGAGGAACTCAGTGGGTCAGGCAGCATTTGTGGAGCCAGGGGATGGTCAATCATTTGGGTTGAGACCCTGCATCAGGAGTGAGAGTGGAGAGAAGGGAACCAGTGGGGGGAGGGGGGGCGCAGGAGCTGGCAAGTGATAGTGGATCCAGGAGAGGTAAGTGGCCCTCTTCTGGGGCAGAGGTGACCTGTACAAGAGGGACAGGTCGCACCTTAACTGGAGGGGAACCAATATCCTGGCCGGGAGGATCGCTAGTGCTACTTGGGAGGGTTTAAACTAGATTGGCAGGGGGAGGGAAACCAGAGCACCAGGTTGGAGTGTGGAGGGGTTGAGGGGAAGGTAGATGTCATGACCAGTATGTCTGTAAGAAAGAACAGACAGGAGCAAGGTAATAGACACGATGGGACAGATGGGTTGAAGGGCGTTTATTTTAATGCTGGGAATATTAAGGGTAAGAGTGACGAACTTAGAACATGGATCAGTACATGGAACTACTATGTTGCGGCCATTACAGAGATTTGGTTGAGAGAGGGGCAGGATTGGATGGTTAACGTTCCAGGGTTTCCACGTTTTAGAAAAGATAGAGAGGCAGCAAATGGGGGGCGGTGGGGCGGGGGGCAGTTGCACTGTTAATCAGGTGCACTCGGGGGGACATAATGGAGGGCTTATCCACTAAGTAAATGGTTAGAGCTCAGAAGTAAGAAAGGTGCAATCACTCTGGTGGGATTACACTACAAAGCCTCCAATAGCCACCGGGACATTGAGGAACAGATATGCAGGCAGATTAGGGAAAGGTGTAAAACCAACAAGGTTGTTGTTGTGGGTGACTTCAACTTCCCCAGTATAGTCTGGGACTTCCTTAGCGCAGGAGGTTTAGATGGGGCAGAATTTGTTAGATGCATCCAGGAGGGTTTCTTAAATCAATATGTAGATAGTCCAACAAAAGGGGGGACATACTGGACCTGGCGTTGGGAAATGAGCCTGGCCAGGTGACTGACCTTTCAGTGGGAGAACATTCACGTAATCACAGCTCCTTAAGTTTTAAGATGGCTATAGATATAAGATGGCTATTGAGCTTGTGGGGGAGTATTAAATTGGAGCAGGGCAAATTACGAGAGCATTAGGCAGAAACCAGGGAGAGTTAATTGGAACCAGCGGTTTTTGGGCAAGTCTACATCTGACACGTGGAGGTGTTCAAAGACCAACTGCACAGAGTAGAGGACAGGGATGTTCCAGTAAGATGGAAGGACAAGGATGGCAAGGTAAGGGAACCTTGGATGTTGAGAGAGCTGGTGAATTTAGTGAAGAAGGAAAAAAGAAGCATATGTAAGGTTTAGGAAGCTAAAATCAAATGGAGCCCTTTAAAGCAGCCGGAAAAAAACTCAAGAAGGGAATCAGGAGAGCCAGGAGGGGCCATGAAAAGTCCCTGGCAAGTAGGATTAAAGAGAATCTCAAGGCATTCTATACATACGTCAAGAGCAAGAGGATAACTATGGAGAGGGTAGGACCACTCTAGGATAAAGGACGGAAGATGTGCTTGGAGGTGGAAGACGTGGGTGAGGTCCTAAATGAGTATTTTGCATTGGAATTTACCAAGGAGAAGTACATGGAGGATAGTGAGATGAGTGTAGAGTGTGCTAATAGGCTCAGGCATTTTGAGATGAAGAAAGAGGTAGTGTTGGGTCTCTTGAAGAACCTTAAGGTGGATAAGTCCCCAGGACTTGATGGGATAAATCCCAGGTTATTGAGAGAGGCAAAAGATGAGAGTACTGGGGCCTTGACCAAGATCTTCATGTCCTTTCCAGCCACAGGCAAGGTCCCAGAGGACTGGTGAATAGGGAGCGATCACTCTTTTGGGAGTATTCTACAGACCCCCCCAATAGCAGCAGAGACACTGAGGAGCAGATTGGGAGGCAGATTTTGGAGAGGTGCAAAAAGAACAGGGTTGTTGTCATGGGTGATTTCAACTTCCCTAATATTGATTGGCACCTCCTTAGTGTGAAGGGGGTAGATGGGGCAGAGTTTGTTTGGTGTGTACAGGAAAGATTCCTGACACAGTATGTGGACAGGCCGACTAGAGGAAAGGCCATACTGGTACTAGGCAATGAGCCTGATCAGGTTTCAGATCTCTCGGTGGGAGAGCATTTTGGAGATAGTGACCATAACTCCTTGACCTTTACCATAGCCTTGCAGATGGATAGGAGCAGACGATATGGGAAAGTATTTAATTGGGGAGGGGGAATTATGATGCTATTAGGCAGGAACTTGGGAGTGTAAATTGGGAACAGATGTTCTTGGGGAAGTGCACAGCAGAAATGTGGAGGTTAAGGAATACTTGCATGGGGCTCTGGATAGGTTTGTCCCACTGAGCCAGGGTAAGGATGGTAGAGTGGAGGAAGTGGAGGGATATGTGGGAGGAAGGGGTTAGTTAGTCTTAGGCGTGGTTTAAAGGTCGGCACAACATGGTGGGCTGAAGGGCCTGTATTGTGTTGTATTGTTCTATGGTTCTATGGAACCGTGGTTGACAAGAGATGTAGAATATCTTGTCAAGAGGAAGAAAGAAACTTACCTGAGGTTTAGAAAGCATGGATCAGACAGGGCTCAGGAGAGTTACAAGGTAGCCAGGAGTGATCTTAAGAATGGACTTAGGAGAGCTAGATGGGGTCAGGTGACAGATCTATCGGTGGGTGAGCATTTGGGGGACAGTGACCACTGCCCCATAACCTTTAGCAATGTTATGGACAGGGATAGGAGCAAATAGGAAGGGAAGATATTTAATTGGGAAAAGGCGAATTATGAGGCTATAAGGCAAGAACTTGAGAGTGTAAATTGGGATGACATTTTTGAAGGGAAATGTACTATGGAGATGTGCTAGCTGTTCAGGGATCTTTTTCAGGATGTTAGGGATAAATTTGTCCCAGTGAGGCAGAGAAGGAATGGCAGGGTGAAGGAACAATGGGTGACATGAGACGTGGAACAACTAGTTAGGAAGAAGAAGGCAGCATACATTAGGTATAAGCAGCAAGGATCAGATAGGGCTCATGAGGAATATAGAGTAGCAAGGAAGGAACTTAAGAAGGGGCTGAAGAGAGCAAGAAGGGGACATGAAAAGGCTTTGGCGAGTAGGGTTAAGGAGTGAAGAGCGGAAGGATGGCTAGAGTAAAGGTAGGTCTGATTAAAGACAAAGGTGGGAGGATGTGCCTGGAAGCTGTGGAAGTGGGTGAGGTTCCAAGGAGAGGGGTCTTGATGACGTTGAGGACAGTGTTGGTAAGGGTAATGTTCTAGAGTATGTAGGTATCAAGAGAGAGGATGTGTGGGAGCTGTTAGAAAATATTAGGACAGATAAGTCCCCGGGGCCTGACAGAATATTCCCCAGGCTGCTTCGTGAGGCGAGGGAGGAGATTGCTGAACCGTTGGCTAGGATGTTTGAGTCCTTGTTGTCCACGGGAATGGTACCAGAGGATTGGAGGGTGGCGAATGTTGTCCCCTTATTCAAAAAAGGTAGTAGGGATAGTACAGGGAATTACAGACCAGTGAGCCTTACGTCTGTGGTGGGTAAGCTGTTAGAAAGGATTCTAAGAGATAGGATCTATGAGCATTTAGAGAATCATGGACTGATTAGGGACAGCCAGCATGGCTTTGTGAAGGGAAGATCTTGCCTCACAAGCTTGATAGGGTTCTTTGAGGAGGTGACCAGGAAGATTGATGAGGGTAGTGCAGTAGATGTGGTCTACATGGATTTAGTAAGGTGTTTGACAAAGTTCCACATGGTAGGCCTCTTCAGAAGGGCAGAGGCCAAGGGATCCATGGAGACTTGGCCGTGTGCATTCAGAATTGGCTTGCCTGTAGAAAGCAGAAGGTTGTGGTAGAGGGAGTGCATTCGGACTGGAGGGCTGTGACTAGTGGTGTCCCGTAGGGATCAGTTCTGGGACCTCTACTTTTTGTGATATTTATTAATGACTTGGATGAGGGGGTGGAAGGGTGGGTTAGCAAGTTTGCAGATGACACAAAGGTCGGTGGTGTTGTGGATAGTGTGGAGGGCTGTCGAAACTTGCAGAGGGATATTGATAGGATGCAGAGCTGGGCTGACAAGTGGCAAATGGAGTTCAATCTGGAGAAGTGTGAGGTAGTACTCTTTGGAAGGACAAACTCCAAGGCGGAGTACAAGGTTAATGGCAGGATTCTGGGCAATGTAGAGGAGCAGAGGGATCGGGGGGGTTCATATCCACAGATCCCTGAAAGCTGCCTCACAGGTGGATAGGGTAGTTAAGAAAGTTTATGGGATGTTAGCTTTCATAAGTCATGGGATCGAGTTTAAGAGCTGCGAGGTAATGATGCAGCTTTACAAAACTCTGGTTAGACCACACTTAGAGGACTGTGTCCAGTTCTGGTCCCCTCATTATAGGAAGGATGTGGAGGCGTTGGAAAGGATGCAGAGGAGATTTACCAGGACACTGCCTGGATTAGAGAATATGGATTATGAGGAGATACTAAAGGAGCTAGGGCTTTAGTCATTGGAGAGAAGGAGGATGAGGGGAGACATGATAGAGGTACACAAGATATTGAGAGGAATAGATAAGAGTGGACAGCCAGCGCCTCTTTCCCAGGGCACCAATGCTCAATACAAGAGGGCAGGGCTTTAAAGTAATGGGTGGGAAATTCAAGGGAGATATCAGAGGGAGGTTTTTAACCCAGAGAATGGTTGGTGCATGGAATGTGCTGCCTAGGGTGGTGATGGAGGCTGATATGTTGGCCAAGTTCACGAGATTGTTAGATAAACATACGGAGGAATTTAAAATAGAGGGAAATGTGGGACGAAGGGGTTAGATAGTCTTAGGTGTGGTTTGAAGGTTGGCACAACATGGTGGGCCGCAGGGCCTGTATTGTGCTGTATTGTTCTATGGTTCTATGGGCATGAGAAGTCCTTGGCATGTAGGATCAAGGAAAACCCCAAGGAATTCTACACGTATGTGGAGAATAAGAGAATGACTAGAGTGAGGATAGGACTGATCAGGGATAAAAGAGAAAACATGTGCCTGGAGTTGGAAGAGGCAAGGGAGGTCCTTAATGAGTACTTTGTTTCAGTATTCACCAGAAAGACCTTAACATTTGTGAGGATGGTGTACGACAGACTGATATACTAGGGCATGTCGATGTGAGGAAAGAGGATGTGCTGGAACTACTGAAAAACATTAGGATAGATAAGTCACCGGGGCTGGACAGGATATATCCAAGGTTATTACAGGAAGCTAGGGAAGAGATTGCTGCACCTTTGGCAATGATCTTTGCATCCTCACTGGCCACAGGAGTAGTGCCAGATGATTGGAGGGTGGAAAATGTTGTTCCTTTGTTTAAGAAAGGGAGTAGGGATAACCCTGGGAATTATAGACCAGTGAGTCTTACTTCAGTGGTGGGCAAATTACTGGAGAAGATTCTTAGAGACAGGATTTATGGGCATTTAGAGAAGCATAGGCTGATTAGGAACACTCAGCATGGCTTTGTGAGGGGCAGGTCATGCCTCACAAGCTTGATTGAATTCTTTGAGGATGTGACAAAGCACATTCACGAAGGTAGAGCAGTGGATGTGGTGTATATGGATTTTAGTAAGGTGCATGGGATCCACGGTGACTTGGCTGTTTGGATTCAGAATTGGCTTGCCCATAGAAGACAGAGGGTAGTGGTGGAAGGGTGTTATCCTGGCTGGAGGTCTGCGTTCTGCAGGGATCTGCACTACTCTGCTGTTTGTGATCTATATAAATGACTAGATAAAAATGTTAATGGGTGGCTTAGTAAGTTCACAGACGATACAAACATTGGCAGTGTTGTGGATAGTGTAGAAGATTGGCAAAGGATACAACAGGATATAGATCAGTTGCAAATATGGGTGGAGAAATGACAGATGGAGTTTAATCCGGCCAAGTGTGAAGTGATGCACTTTGGGAGATCAAATATAAAGGGACAGTACACTGTTAATGGTAAAACCCTTAACAGTGTTGATGTACAGAGGGATCATGGGGTCCAAGTCCATAGCTCCCTGAAATTGGCTGCACAAGTTGAGAGGGTGGTAAAGAAGGTGTATGGCGTGCTTGCCTTTATTAGTCAAGGTATTGAATTCAAGAGTCAGGAAGTTATGTTGCAGGTTTTTAAAACTCTAGTTAGGCCACATCAGGACTATTGCATTCAATTCTGGTTGAAGGATTTGGAGGCTGGAGAGGGTGCAGAAGAGGTTTACCAGGATGTTGCCTGGATTAGAGGGCATGTGCTATACGGATAAGTTGGACTAACTCCGGTTGTTTTCTCTGGAGCAGTGGAGGCTGAGGGGAGACCTGATAGAAGTTTATAAGACAATGAGAGGCACAGATAGAGTAGACAGCTGGTATCTTTTTCCTAGGGTCAAAATGTCTAATACCAGAGGGCATGCGTTTAAAGTGAGGGGGGTAAGTTCAAAGGAGATGTGCAGGGCAAGTTTTTTTAAAACACAAAGTGGTGGGTGCCTGGAATGTGCTGCCAGGGGTGGTGTTGGAGGCAAATACAATAGAGGTGTTTAAGAGGCTCTTAGATAGACGCACGAATGTAAAGAGAATGGAGGGATATGGACATTCTGTAGGCAGAAGGGATTAGTTTAGTTAGGTATTTAATTACTAGTCTAATTAGTTTGACACAACATGGTGGGCCGAAGGGCCTGTTCCTATGCTGTACTGGTCGATGTCCTGTGACAGGTTGATGGATAGATGGAGCTGGGTGAGGGGGAAGGGGTGCAAATAGCAACAGAGGCTGGGAGGTGACTTGTGGAGACGACAAAGGGATGTAGAATCCGATAAGAAAGAACCAGAGAACAATACAGCACAATATAGGCCCTTCGGCCCACCATGTTGTGCTGCCCTTCAAACCACACCTGAGACTATCTAACCCCTTCCTCCCACATATCCCTCCATCTTAAGTTCCTCCATATGCTTATCTAACAAGCTATTGAACTTGCCCAACGTATCCGCCTCCACCACCACCCCAGGCAGCACATTCCATGCACCAACCACTCTCAGGGTAAAAAACCTCCCTCTGACATCTCCCTTGAACTTTCCACCCATTACCTTAAAGTCACGCCCTCTTGTACTGAGCATTGGTGCCCTGGGAAAGAGGCGCTGGCTGTCCACTCTATCTATTCCTCTCAATATCTTGTATACCTCTATCATGTCTCCTCTCATCCTCCTCCTCTCCAATGAGTAAAGCCCTAGCTCCTTTAGTCTCTCCTCATAATCCATACTCTCTAATCCAGGCAGCATCCTGGTAAATCTCCTCTGCACCCTTTCCAACGCCTCCACATCCTTCCTATAATGAGGGGACCAGAACTGGACACAGTCCTCTAAGTGTGGTCTAACCAGAGTTTTGTAAAGCTGCATCATCACTTCACGGCTCTTAAACTCGATCCCCCGACTTATGAAAGCTAACATCCCATAAGCTTTCTTAACTACCCTATCCACCTGTGCGGCAACTTTCAATGATCTGTGGATATGAACCCCCAGATCCCTCTGCTCCTCCACACTGCCCGGAATCCTGCCATTAACCTTGTACTCCGCCTTGGAGTTTGTCCTTCCAAAGTGTACCACCTCACACTTCTCTGGATTGAACTCCATCTGCTACTTCTCAGCCCAGCTCTGCATCCTATCAATATCCCTCTGCAAGTTTCGACAGCCCTCAACACTATCCATAACACCACGAATCTTTGTGTCATCTGCAAACTTGCTAACCCACCCTTCCACCCCCTCATCTAAGTCGTTAATAAATATCACAAAAAGTAGAGGTCCCAGAACTGATCCCTGCGGGACACCACTAGTCACAGCCCTCCAATCCGAATGCACTCCCTCCACCACAACCCTCTGCTTTCTACAAGCAAGCCAATTTTGAATCCACACGACCAAGCTTCCCCGGATCCCTTGGCTCTGACCTTCTGAGAGGCCTACCATGTGGAACCTGGTCAAACGCCTTACTAAAATCCATGTAGACCACATCCACTGCACTACCCTCATCAATCTTCCTGGTCAGCTCCTCAAAGAACCCTATCAAGCTTGTGAGGCAAGATCTTCCCTTCACAAAGCCATGCTGGCTGTCCCTAATCAGTCCATGTTTCTCCAAATGCTCATAGATCCTATCTCTTAGAATCCTTTCCAACAGTTTATCCACCACAGACGTAAGGCTCAACGGTCTGTAATTCCCTGTACTATCCCTATTACCTTTTTTGAATAAGTGGACAACATTCACCACCCTCCAATCCTCCGGTACCATCCCCGTTGACGACAAGGACTCAAAGATCCTAATCAATGGTTCAGCAATCTCCTCCCTCGCCTCACGAAGCAGCCTGGGGAGTATTCTGTCAGGCCCCGGGGACTTATATGTCCTAATATTTTCTAACAGCTCCAACACATCCTCTCTCTTAATATCTACATACTCTAGAACATTACCCTCACCTACACTGTTCTCAGCATCATCAAGATCCCTCTCCTTGGTGAATACTGAAGAGAAGTATTCATTGAGAACCTCAACCCACTTCCACAGCTTCCAGGCACATCCTCCCACCTTTGCCTTTAATCGACCTACCTTTACCCTAGCCATCCCTCTGCTCTTTATGTATGAGAAAAAAGCCTTGGGATTCTCCTTAACCCTACTCGCCAAAGCCTTTTCATGTCCCCTTCTTGCTCTCCTCAGCCCTTTCTTAAGTTCTTTCCTTGCTACTCTATATTCCTCACGAGCCCAGTCTGATCCTTGCTGCTTACACCTTATGTATGCTGCCCTCTTCTCGCTAACTAGTTTTTCCACCTCTCTCGTCACCCACTGTTCCTTCACCCTACCATTCCTTCTCTGCCTCACCGGCACAAATTTACTACTAACATCCTGCAAAAGATCCCTGAACATCGACCACATCTCCATAGTACATTTCCCTTCAAAAATGTCACCCCAATTTACACTCCCAAGTTCTCGCCTTATAGCCTCATAATTCGCCTTCCCCTAATTAAACATCTTCCCGTCCTCTTTGCTTCTATCCCTGTCCATGACAATTCTAAAAGTTATAGAGCAATGGTCACTGCCCCCCAAATGCTTACCCACCGATAGATCTATGTGGCCGAAGGGCCTGAATTGTGCTGTAGGTTTTTCTGTTTCTAAGGGTGTGTGCAAGAGGCCCTGGGTAGATCAGAAGGAGAAAGGAACAGACAGAGTGCAGCTTACCTGAAACTGGAGAAGTCAATGTTCGGCTGAAATCCTTTAACCTTGAAACCACACCATTCAATCTTACCTGCACTCTCTGTTGGACCTTCAACCCTTTCTAATGTGTGATGTCACAACCAATATTTTGTTTGGATACAACGGCTCAACTCGTCCATGCTGACCAAGGTGCCTTCCTGAGCCAGTCCCATTTGCCCGCATTTAGCCCATATCCCTCTAAAGCTCTCCTATCTGTGAACCTATCTAGATGTCTCTTAGACACTGTAATTGTACCTACTTCTACCACTTCCTCTGGTAGCTCATTCCATATACCCACCACCCTCTGTGTGAAAAAGTTACCTCTCGGGTCCACTTTAAATCATTCACCCCCCCCCCCCCCCCAACATTAAGCCAATACTCTCTAGTTTAGACTCCTCTACCCTGGGGAAAAGACTGTGACCATTCATCTTATCCATGTCCCTGATGATTTTATAGGTCACTCCTCGGCTTCCTACACGCCAGGGAAATCATCCCAGCCTACCCAGCCTCTCCTTATAACTCAAGCCCTCAAGTTCCACTGACATCCTTCTGAATCCTTTCTGCGTTCTTTCCAGCTTACTAAACAGGGCGACCAGAACTGCACACATTCCACGTGTGGTCTCACCAGTGTCTTGTACAGTTGTAACATGACGTTCCAACTTGTTGTAACAACGTTGATTCATGGCGTATCAAGTGAATCATGTTCCAGCTTATGGTGCATCTGTGATGACCCAGTCAAATTAGAAATCCAACACTCACTTTCCTTTCAGTAGAGCCCACTACTTAAATGATCCTTCTTGCAGACATGTTCCATTTTTGAAGGGCTGACATTAAATGTAAACACGGGCAGTAATACCTGCAGAATCCAAAGATGTACCAGTAGGTCCAGCACTCCCATCTCTCAAACACAAAAGAAGGACAGACAGATGGAACCCTGCAATGAGCTGTAACAGCTGCAGCACAAATCAAGGAAGAATTGTGGGGAATTATCTCACACTCACACACACACACACACACACACACACACACACACACACACACAGAGTCTCTCGCTCTCTCTCTCAGAGCCACATATCTTGTTAATGGTGAACATCCTCCATGTATTTAATGATGCCTCAGCTTAATAAAGCATCCCATGTGCCTCTCAATCGCCTGAACTATGTTATTCTACTTTTGGGATCTATAGACATACATTCTGCTGCTTGTTTTTAGCATTGTATCATCCTTTTGCCTTGTTTACCCTCCCACTAATGCAAGTCATGCATCACCTCACACTTGTCCAGAGTTAATTCCACCTGCCATTTTTTGCCCATTTGACCTGTCAATTGATATTTTCTGACATCTTTGCTTATCATTAACCAACCTTTCTATTCCCTTCCAAGGAAGGGAGTCAGGCACATCTGAGGGCATCTCCCTCCACACTGTGCCTCCATGTTGGAAAATGGTGAGGGGTGAATGTAGCTCTGAGGAGTCCGACCAGAGCCAAGGTCACAGTACCCTGGGGGCTCAACTGCCCAAAGGGGAGAAGCAGGAGTCCAAGTGCATGAGTGGGAGGAGAAAAGACAGCCATTTCTGCAGCTGCATAAGTGAATCTAGGATGGTGTGTTGTTTCTTTTGTGAAAGGGTCAGTAGATGGAGAGAATAAACAGCCAGATGGATGAGGGATGTGGTTCCACAACATGAATTTAGGGAGCGAGATCACAATTAAAGAGCAGGACTTGTAAATTTGTAATCTCTGGATTACTTCCAGTGCCACATGCTATAGTGACCATAGGAATAGGATGGTCAGGAGAACGTGTGGCTAAATGGATGATGTAGGAGGGAATGCATTAGATTTCTGGATCACTTGAACACGTCCCCAGAAACAGTTCCAGTTGCACATGTTGCAACTGAACCAGAACGAATCCAACATTCTTACAGGCAGATCGACTGGTGCTGTTGGCAAGAGTTTAAACTAATTTGGCAGGGAATGGGCCGCAGAGTAGTTGGAGAGTTGGCGCAGTGGGTGGGGGGGGGGGGGGGGGGGGGGGGGGGGGGGGGGGGGGGGGGGGGGGGGGGGGGGGGGGGGGGGGGGGGGGGGGGGGAGGTTGCGTGCTGGGAAACTAAGTCAGTCCAGTAGGCAGAGCAGACAAGGTGTGAAAAGGCCTGTGGGAGGAATATAATGCTAAACTGCATCTATTTTAATGCAAGAAATCTGACCAATAGGGCAAATGAACTGAGTGATGATCAACACAGGGAAATATGATATTATTGCTATCACAGGGAAATGGCTCAAAGAAGGGCAGGATGGTGACTCAACATTTCAGGTGTTGCAGGTGGGAGGGTGGGCAATGTAAAAAAGGTAACATTACAATTCCTGCAGTAACCAGGGGGGATTTGTAGAAAGCTCTTCAAATGAGGTCATACGGATCGAGCTGAGGAACATAAAGGGGCAATCACGTTACTGGAGGTATATGGCAGGCCTCCTAATGCTCAGCAGGAGATAGAGGGGCAGATATGCAGATAAATCAAAGGTCAATGGAAGAGCAATAGGGTGATAGAAGTTGGGGATTTCAACTTCTCAATTTGAATTGGGATTGTTTTAATGTGAATGGTGTAGACAGGGTTGAACTTTTTAAAGTGAGTCCAGGAGAGCATTTTGAGCCACTGTTTTGTCCCAGGGAATAGAGCCAGGCAAGTGGTTGAAGAGCATTTTGGGGATAGTGACCATAACTCTGGAAGATTCAAAGTAGTTATGGAAAAGGATAAGGATGGTCTGGAAATTAAGAATCGGTGGAAGGGTGATTTCAGTCTCATAAGACATGACCTGAAAAAGCAGACAGGGAGCAGCTATTTGCATATAAGTCAATATCCAACAAGTGTCAGTCATTCAAAAATGAAAAATGGGAGCTGAAGGCCAATGTGTTCCCGTGAGGTGGGGGCAAGGTAAAGAGAGATATCAAAGGCTGTATTAGGAAAAGCAATCACTCAGGAAAATTTGAAGTAGAGCTCAAAAATAAGAGGGCGCAATCACTCTGATGGGGTTAGACTACAGGCCACCCGATAGCTACCAGGAGATGGAGAAACATACGTAGACTGGTTATGGAAAGATGTAAAAGCAACAGGGTTGTCATAGTGCATGACTTAAACTTCCCCAACAATCACTGGGATTTCCTTAGTATGAGAGGCTGAGATGGGGCAGAAGTTTTTCAATATATTCAAGAGGGTTTCTTAAAACAGTACGCGGATAGTCCAACGAGAGGAGGGACCATACAGGACCTTGTTTTGGGAAACGTGCCTGGCCAGGTGACTGGCCTTTCAGTGAGAGAGCATTTTGGGAACAATGATCACAACTCCTTAAGCCTTAAGGTAGTTATGAATAAGGATAAGGCTGGACCTTATGGGAAAGAACTGAATTGTGTGAAGGCAAATTACAACATTATTAGATGGCAGCTGGGGTAAGTTAATTAGGAGCAGTTGCTATCGGACATGTCCACATCTGACATGTGGGGGTTGTTTAAAGACCTGCTGATCAGAGTTCAGGACCGGCATGTTCCGGTGGGGAGGAAGGACGAGGATGGCAGGGTAATTGAACCTTGGATGTCGAGAGAGGTTATGAATTTATTCAAAAATATAAAGGAAGATTATGTGAGGTTTAGGAAGCTAAAATCAGACAGGGCCCTTGAGGAATATAGAGATAGCAGGAAAGAGCTCAAGCAGGGAATAAGGAAGGCCAAAACAGGCCATGAAATGTCCTTGGCAAGTAGGATTAAAGAGGCAGTGTGTACACATCAAAAACAAGAGGATAACTAGGGAGATGGTAGGTCCACTTAAGGATAAAGGAGGGAATTTCTGCTTGGAGTCAGAGGATGTGGGCAAGGTACTAAATGAGTACATTGTGTCGGTATTCACCAAGGAGAAGAACATGAAGGACAGTGAGAGCAGTGTGGGGCACGCTGATGTCTAGGGCATGTTGAGATCAGGAAGGAGGTGATGCTGGGTCTTTTGAAGGGCATCAAGGTGGATAAGTCCCCAGGGCCTGATGGGATATATCCCAGGTTATTGAACGAGGCGAGAGAGCAGATTGCTGGGGCCTTGACAAAGATCTTTGTATCCTCACTAGCAACAGGAGAGGTGCTAGAGGACTGAAGAGTAGCCAATGTTGTTCCTTTGTTCAAGAAGGGAAATAAGGATAATCCAGGAAATGATAGGCTGGTGAGCCTCACATCAGTGGTAGCTAAGCTATTGGAATGGATTCTTAGGGATAGGATTTACACGCATTTGGATAAACATGGCCTGATTAGGGGAAGTCAGCACATCTTTGTGCAGGGCAGGTCATGTCTTACAAACTTTTACAAACAAGTTTTTTTGAGGAGGTGACAAAGGTGATTGATGAGGTTAGGGCAGTGGGTGTTGTCTACATGGACTTTAGTAAGGCATTTGACAAAGTCCCCATAGTAGGCTGATCAAAAGGTTGAGATACACGGGATCCACAGTAACTTGGTAGTTTGGATTTAGAATTGGCTTGCCCATAGTCAGAGTGATACAGCACAGATACAGGCCCTTTGGCCCAACCAGTCCATGCCGACCACGGTGCCCACTCAGCTAGTCCCAATTCCCTGCGTTCGGCCCATATCCTTCTAAGTCCCGCCCCTCCATGTACCTATCCAGATGCTTCTTAAATGATACTGTTGTACCTACCTCAACCACTTCCATACACTCATTCCATATACTCGCCACCCTCTGCGTGAAAAGTTGCCCCTCAGGTCCCTTTTAAATCTTTCCCCTCTCATCCTAAATCTATGCCCCCTGGTTTTGAACTCCCCCACCCTGGGAAAAGACTGTTACTGTCAACCTTATCAATGCCTCTCATCATTTTAAACAGCTCTATCATGTCACCCTTCATCCTCCTACGTTTCAAGGAATAAAGACCTAGCCTAGCCAACCTCTCCCTATAACTCTGGCCCTCTAGTCCTGGCAACATCCTCGTAAATCTTCTCTGAACTCTTTCCAGTTTAAACTCATCTTTCCTATACATGGTGACCATAGGTCCATAGCTCCCTGAAAGTGCTCCAAGTGCAGCCTCACCCACAACTCATACAACTGCAACATCAAGTCCCTTCTCCTATACGCAATGCCCTGACTAATGAAGGCCAGCGTGCTAAACACCCTGTCTAACTGTGACATCACTTTCAATTAACGACGTCCCTCTGTTCCATTCCACTCCCTAGTGCTTTACCATACGTCCTACTCTGGTTTGACTTTCCAAAATGCATTATCTGTATTGATATCCATTTGCCAGTCCTCATCCCACTTCCCTAACTGATCAAGATCCCCCTGTAATCTACGATAACCTTCTTCACTATTAACAACAACAACTAATTTCGTGTCATTTGCAAACTTACTGATCAATAGAAGACAGAGGGTAGTGGTTGAAGGGTGTTATTCTGGCTTGGAGGTCTGTGACCAGTGGTGTTCTGCAGTTCTGGGACCTCTGTTGTTTGTGATGTACATAAATGACTTGGATTAAAATGTTGGTGGGTGGGTTAGTAAATTTGCAGATGATACAAAGATTGGTGGAATTGTGGACAGTGTAAGGGGCTGTGAAAGGACACAGTAGAATATAGATAATTTACAAATATGGGTGGAGAAATTGCAGATGGAGTTTAATCCAAGAAAGTGTGAGGTGTCGCACTTTAAGAGGTCAAAGGTAAGGGGAAAGTATACAGTTAATGACAGGACCCTTAACAGCATAGATGTACAGAGGGATCTTGGGGTCCAAGTCCATAGCTCCCTGAAAGTGGCCATGGATGTAGCAGCTACCATCGGGCAGGAGGTAGAGAAGCCTGAAATCCCACACCACCAGGTTCAGGAACAGCTGATTTCCTTCAACCATTCAATTCTTGATGCAACCTGCACAACCCTAATCACTATAGTGTAGCAACACTATGACCACTTTGATCACTTTGCACTAATATGGACTTTTTTTTTGTTCTAATTGTGTTCTTTCTTGTAAAGATTGTGTAAAATTTGTTAATTTATGTTTCTCTTGTGAATGCTGCTTATACGATGCTATGTGCCTGGGATGCTGCTGCAAGTAAGTTTTTCATTGCACCTGTGCACACATGGACTTGTGCACATGACAATGAACTCGACTTTGACTTTGACATGCTTGCCTTCGTAGGTCGGGGCACTGAGTACAAGTCAGACAACTATATTAAACTTTGGTTAGGCTGCACTTGGAGTATTGTGTACAATTCTCGTTGCCCCATTACGGGAAGGATGTGGAGGCTTTAGAAAGGGTGCAGAAGTTTACCAGGATGCTGCCTTGATTAGATGGTATGTGCTATAAGGAGAGGTTGGACACACTTGGGTTGTTTTTTCTGGAGCAGCAGAGGCTGAGGGGAGACCTGATTGAAATTTATAAGATTATGAGAGGCATAAATAGGGTGCACGGTCAGAATCGTTCTCCCAGGGTAGAAATGTCAAGTACTAGAGGTCATGCATTTAAGGTGGGGGTGGGGGGGGTTGGGCAGAAGTTTAAAGGAGATGTGCAGGGCAAGTTTTTTTTTGTATACGGAGAGTGGTGGGTGCCTGGAATGGGATGCCACAGTGAACAGTGGAAACAGATACAACAGTGCTGTTTAAGAGGCTGTTGGGTAGACACATAAATATGCAGGGAATGGGGGAGTAGGATCATGTGCAGGCAGAAGAAAATTTGTTTGATTCAGCATTGTGTTCGGCACAGACATCGTAGGCCGAAGGGCCTGTTCCTGTGCTGTACTGTTCTGCATTTCATGTTCTTAGTCATATGGCAAGTGAAGAGGTGAAAAGTGGGGAGTCCATTCAGAAGTATCGAAGTGTGAGGAGGAGCAGGTACTTAAAAGAAGAAATTAGAGAACAAAGAAGGATCAGAAAATATCACTGGTGGAAAAGAGTAAGGAAAATCCCAAAGCATTTTAGAGTCATAGAGTCCTACAGCACAGAAATCGGCTCTTTGAACCACCGTCCATGCTGACCTTCAAGTGCCTAAATACTAATCCCATTTACCAATACTTGGCCCTTAACCTTTGATGCCTTGGCATTTTAAGTGCTCATCCAGTGTTGTGAAGCCAGTACCACCCACTCGAGCAGCGTGTTCCAGATTCCAACCACCCTTTGGATAAAATGTTCTTCCTCAGGCCCTTCTGAACCACTTACTCTTTACCCTAAACCTATGCCCTCTGGTAACACCCTGGTGAATCTACTCTGCTCCCCCTCCAGTGCAACCTTGTCCTTTCTACAGTGTAGCAATGAGAACTACACACAATACTCCAGCTACGACCTAACCAAAGTTTTACAAATTTGTATCACAACCACCATGCTCTTTTCCATGCCCCAGCCGGTAAGGCCAAGAGTCCCCTGTGCCTCCTTCACTACCTTTTCTACCTGTGCTGTCACCCTTAGCAATGCACAGTCTTGAAGACCAAGGTCCCTCTGGGCCTCAATACACCCATCGCCTTCCCATTCACAGTGCAAACCCTGTGATGCGCCCCTGGTCACAGGCTTCCAGTCACAAAAGCAACCGCCATCATCATCCTCTGCATCCTGTTACAAGGCCAACTTTGAAACCAACAAGGTCAATTTGTCTTGGATCCCGTGGGCTCTGCTTGGGCCAGCCTTCACTATGGGACTTATCAAAGGCTACTGAAGTCTACATCGACTACATCAACTACGCTGCTCCCATCAATACATCTTGTAACTTCTTCAAAATCTCGAATTTATCAGACAGGATGCTCACCTATCCCTGATCTACCTCTGTCTTTCCAGGTATAAATTAATCCTGTCCCTTAAAGTTATTTCCAATAACTTCTTAACATTAGACTTACTGGCATGTAACCACATTTGTTGTCCTTTAGTCACCTGGCACCTCACCTGTGACCAGCAGAGATTTAAAAATCTGTCAGAGCCCCAGTAATCTCCTCCCTTCCTCCCATTGGGCCTCAGGGATTAAACCAACTTTAAACTCTCTAAGACAATTAATATGTCTTTTTTAATGTTAATACATCCTAAAATATCCCCATTCCTCTCCCTGAAATCTGCAACTACAACGTCTTTCTCCATAGTGAACACAGATGAGCCGATCCGTGTTGGGGTGTGTTTGTGACTGGAACCCTGTGACCAGTGGTGTACCCTTACTCAGACTAAAACAGAAATGCTGAAAAAAACTCAGCCAGTCAAGTAGCAAATATGGAAATATGCAAATATGGAAAGAGAAACAATCAACATTTTGGGTCAGCGACCTTTCCTCAGAACTGGGAAGGGTCTGAGAGGTCAGGTTCAAGTTCTTCTTCAGTTCTGAGGAAGGGTTCCTGACCCAAAATGTTGACTGGTTTCTCTTTCCACAGATGCTGCTTGGTTAGCTGAGGTCTTCCAGCATTTCCCTCTTTTTTTCAGATTCCAGCACCTGCAGTTTTACTTGTTTTCCATTACTGGTACACCCTTACTGTTTGTTTATTAGATTAATGGCTTGGATATGAATGATGGAGGTATGATTACAGATTACTCAAAATTTATGTTGTTGTTGATAATGAGGAGAATAGTCTTAGGTTACAGATCCTATTGACCCCTTGATATCGATCATTCTGTAACCCAAGTTGGTCAGAGCGATGGCGAGAACGGAATTTAATCCTGATAAGTGCAAAGTGATGCATTTTGGAAAGACTAATAAGGGAAGGGCATACATAATTCTCCATAAGGTCCTACCATTTACTGAGGAAGAGAGGGACCTTGGGGATTCCTGGAGGTGGTGAAGAAGGCACATGTGACACTTGCTTTCGTTAGCTGGGACACAATATAAGAGCAGTTGTACAACTTCATAAAACATTGGTTAGGCTACAGCTGGAATATTGTGCACAGCTCTGGGCACCACACTATAGCCTGGGAGGGAACATTCCAGTTATGGGGAGTGACTGAATATGCTCCCTTTGTTTTCCTTGGAGCAGAGGAGGGAGCTGACCGCAGTAGACAAAATTGTGAGAGGCATAGATAGGGTGCAAAATAAGGAACTTTTCCCCATGGCAGAGGTGTCTAAGACCAAAGGGCATAAGTTTAATGGAGGACTAAGAGATTTAGAGGTGATCTGAAGAAGGATTTTTTCAACCAGAAGGTGACTGCAATCTGTAGTGCACTTCCTGGGAAGGTGGGAGAGGTATGTACTCTCATAACATTTAAGCAGCATCTGGACAAGGTCTTGATTCACCAAGGCATGGTAGGCTACAGACCAAGCGCTGCTGTGGGATTAGTACAGCTGGGTACTTGACATGGACATGGTGGGACAAAGGGCCGGGCTTTTGTGCTGTTGGACCCGATGACTTGTGTAGCATGAATGTTACTTACCACTTCACAATTCTGGACACAGAAGACATCCCATCCGCAGGACTGAAGACCTGTGCTGCAAAACTAGCTGCTCCTCTCATTAAGCTTTTCCGGTATTTACGTCACTGGCATCTACCCAAGAATATGGAAGATTGCCCAGCTATATCCCATTCAAAAGCAGGAGGACAAGCCCAATTTGTCTAATTACCACCAATCAGTCTATTCTCAGTTATCAGCAAAAAGGGGGAAGCCATCGTCAACAGGACTATCAGGTAGCAGTTGCCAATAACCTCCTCACTTGGCTCCAGTCATCTCAGTCTCAGTCCAAACATGGACCTAGGAGCTGCATTCCAGAGGCAAGGTAAGCATTGCTTCCCTTGACACAAGACAGCAGTTGACTGAGTGTAGCATCAAGGTGCCCTGGTAAAAAGGACATCAAAGGGAAAGCACTCCAGCGGCTGGACTATACCTCATGCGTGGGTGGTTGAGGATGTCGAATTTCACTCACTCCAGCCCTCGGACAGCACTGCCAGAGTTTTCAGGGCAGTATTCGACCCAGTCACCTTCCATTGCTTCATCAGTGACCTCCCTTCCAGCGACACAGGGGGACTGCAGGTGATACAGCTGTCACACAGCTCAGCACCCTGGGTACAATAATGACCTCCAGTACTGTCTGTGTGGAGTTTGCATGTTTATCCGTTGATCATGTGAGTTTCTCCAGGTGTTCCAGTTTCCTCCCAGATCCCAAACGGGTGCTACTGTTAGATGGATTGGCAACTGTAAAATTGCCTCTGGAGTAGGTGGGTAGCTGGAGAATCCATGGACTTTAGGGTGGGCAAATGTGAGAGGACATTACAGGGGAACAAATGAAGGAATGGGACTGATGGGACTTATCTAAGAAACAGCAAACACTCAATGGGCTGAATGGCTTCCAGGGCTGTAATTATGAGAAGCAGGAAGGATAGGTCAGAAATGAGGATATTCACTGTCATTGCACTCACAGCTGCTCAGCAAATGAAGCAGCTCAAACCCAACACAGCAGGACCAAGACAACATTCAAGCAGGGGCTGATATGCAGCAGGTAACAATGAAGCACTGAAGTACTGGTTAATGACGACCTCCAACAGCAGAGAATCGAACCACCTACCAATGAAATTCATAGTCACTGAGCCATGCAGCAGACCATATCTCTACCAATCGTTGAGTGTCCATCTATACTAATTCCAGTTTCCAGCACCTATGCCATGATTTGGTAATTCAATGGCACTAGGCTTGCTGAGTTCTCACCATCAGTATCCTGGTGGTCACCACTGATCAGAAACTCAGCTGGACCAACCACATAAGTACCAGAGCTACAAGAGAAGGTCAGAGACTGTCTATCCTGCAGCAAATATCCAAGTTTTTCCAGCATGGATAAGGCACCAATCGGGAGTGTAATCAATATTCTCTACTTGCCCAACAACTCTCATGAAGTTCAACACCGTCCAGGACAAAGCAGGTCACTTGAGTGGCATCCCATCCACTGCCCTAACCATTCATTCACTCCAACACTGACTCACAGTGGCAGCATGGTACACCATTTACTAAATGCACTGTTGTTACTCCCCCATCATGGTGGGCTGTACTGTTCAATGTTCTATAAACACTTTTCACAGTTTTAGAACATTTTATACATGCTTGTTGCTCCTGTTGAGTACTATCTGCTGTCCTTCATCAGAGGTTAGCCATTCAATGAGGATCAGGGAGTAAGTGCGGTGAATACTTACTGGTGGCCAAGAGTATGGATGGTGGTGGGGTGGCACAGTAGATGGTGGTGGGGTGGTGGGATGTGGCTTCACTTCTTACATCTGGGCTCAGAAGGATGGCCCACCATACAACTGCCTGTCCCTCAGCAGCAGAGCAGGCTGACTCCCTGAAACTTCTACAGGGCATCTACTAATTTTCTCCTTCTCTGGCAAACGCTGACACAACCCAACTACATGTGTGCACCTGCACGCTCACCTTACGAATGACCTACCTGCAGAAAGTGAATATCCACCAGTAAGTACTGCATGGCCATTGTTCAAATAAGAAGAAGAGAAGAGCAACTGAGGCACTACTGTGGGCTCCAATAGCTGAGGTAACATTTATAGGAAAGTGGCAAAAAAATTCAATGCTTCGCAGATACCACAGAAACAGAGCACCACGTCCCAGTCCCTGATGGGCTAACATACAATTCTCATCAGGTGGTACAGCACAGGAGGCAGCTACTCTGCTCATCATCCACGCGCCAGCACTTGGGTCTGACTATCCAATTAGACCAATTCCCCAATCTTTCCCATTGTCCTAATTTTTTTTTCTCTCCTTCAAGTATTCACCCAATTGTCTGCTGAAAGACATTGTTGACTATATTTTTATTCTCTTTCTGGGAGAAAGTCCTACCTTAGTCCCAAGTCCCTTGTATAATCAGGTTTCCAATGCACACAGTGATAGATGTTTAAATATGCCAGTCTGGTGAGCACCCTGGCCCTGTGGTGGTTCCCACCCCCTCTCACTCTCACTCACACCAACTCCCACCCAACAACTGCTGCTAGAAAAGAACATTTTTGTAGCACATTATCTGTACCCTACATATCAGACTTCCATCAGTGGGAAAGCTGAATAATCAAGGACAATAACATAAATAATTTCCTGAAAATCCACAGGTTACAAATACTGGGGAATTGGTCCAATTGGATGGTTGGTACTAGCACAGTGATGTTGGGCTGAGTGGCTGCCTCCTATGCTGCATCACGTAATGAGTTTAGCCAGGGCCAAGATCCCAGCACCAAGGGGAGTTCAGCTGCACAAGGGGGAAGGAGCAGGGTCCAAGGGTGAGTGATTGAAGACTCAATAGTGAGGGGAATAGACAGGAGATTCTGTGGCTGCAAACATGAATCCAGGACGGTGTGTTGCCTTCCTGGTGCCAGGGTGAACGGACAGTTGCAGGATATTCTAAAAGGGGAGGGTCATATTGGTACGAATGACAGAGGTAAAAAGAGGGATCGGCTGCTGCATCATGAATTTAGAGAGCTAGGTAGCAGGTTACTGAGCAGCACCTCTATGGTTGTAATCTGTGGATTACTTTCAGATTATGACAGGGTTCCATACCCGAGAACTGCTCGCACTCAAACAGTTTGCAAATTGGAAATGAGGACAATAAGAACATGGGCCAACCAAGGGCAACATAGAACATGGACCAGTACAGCACAGGAACAGGCCCTTCGGCCCACAATGTTGTGCCCAACTAATTAAACGTCTAACTAAACTAATCCCTTCTGCCTGCACAAGGCCCAATCTAAGAGCATATCTAAGAGCCTTTTAAACGCCGCTGTTGTATTTACCTCCACAACCTGGCAGTGCATTCCAAGCACCTACCACCCTCTGTGTAAAAAGAGTTGCCTTGCACATCTCCTTTGAACTTACCCTTCTTGCCTTAAATGCATGCCCGCTAGTATTAGACATTTCGACTCTGGGATAGATATTGCTATGAACCAAGTTCCCAGAGCCCCACAGCAGCCAGCAAATCCAAGCCGCCAGTCTCCCAAATATTCATTTGTATCTACAGGCTGTACATGAGTCAAGTGTTCTTCACTTGGAGATGAGCTGTAGAAGGATAGGCCGGATGGCTATGTGAGTAAGGGGACAGTGTCAGAGGGCGGCTTTAGATTTTTGGATCATGGGACAGTTTCTGGGAAAGGTGAGGTTTGTACAACCTGGATGGCTGCACCTGAACTAGAAATGATCCAACATCATTTTGGTGAGGTTGGCTGGTATTGCTGGAAAGGTAAAACTAATTTGGCAGGGGAATGGAACACAACAGTTGTGCTATTAGAGGGCAGATAATGTCAAATGTAGAAAACTAAGTCAGTCCAGTAGGTAGAGCAGACATGGGTGTGACAAAACATGAGGGAGAAATGCAAGGCTAAATTGCAAGTATTTTAATGCACGGGTTTGACTAGTAACGTGGATGAATTTAGATTGTTGATTAGCACATGGGAATATGATATTGTTCTGATCACAGAGGCAATGGGTACAAGGGCAGGACTGGCAGTCATTATGCCAGGGCATAGAATCTTCAAGTAAGATGGGTGTCGGAAGGGGATGGTAAAAGGGGGGGGTAGCATTGCAGTATCAAGGAATTCATTACAACAGTAAAGAGGGCAGCTATTCAAGAAGGCCCCACAACTGAGGCCATGTAGGTAGACCTTAGGAACAAAAAGGGGTAATCACTTTGCTGGGGATATATTACAGGACTCTTAATAGTCAGCAGGAGATAACGAGCAGATATGTAGACAAATCTTCAAAAAGTGCAAGAATAATAGGGTTAGTGTTGGGGATTACAACTTCCCCCATTAACTGGGATTGCCACAGTGTGGAAGGCTTGGAGGGGGTGGAATTTTTAAAGTGCACCCAGTAAAGATTTTTGAGCCAGTCTGTTGATAGTTCTACTGAGGAAGGGACAGTGCTGGAGCTAATTTAGGGGAATGTAGCTGAGCAAATGGTACAACAAGTGACTGAGGTGTCAGTGGGGGAGCACTTTGGGGCCAGTGACCATAATTCTATTAGTTTTAAATTAGTTACTGAAAGTGACAGATCTGGTACACAAATTAATTCTAAATTGGGACAAGGTAACTTTTGACGGTATTGGACAGGAACTTGCAAAAGTTGATTGGAGTAGGTTGCTTGTGGGCAAAGGGACATCCAGCAAGTGGAAGACTTTTAAAAGTGGGATAACAAGAGGTCAAGGTCTGCATGTTCCCATTAGAGTGAAGGGACAAGGCTGGCAGGATTAGGAAACCCTGAATGATGAGGGATGTTGAGGCTCTAGTCAGGCATGGGTCAGGTAGAAACAGCTGGGATTCTGAGTCCCTGGAGGAGTACAGGGTTGAAGAGCTGCTCGATGTCTTAAAATGTAAGAAGGTAGATAAATCTATGGGGCTTGACCAGGTATATCTAAGAACACTGTGTGAAGCCAGAGAAGAAATTGCAGAAGCCCTGGCTGAGATATATCCATCATCATAAGCGACAGGTTAATTGCCGGAAGACTGGAGGGTGGCTAATGTCGTGCCTTTATATAAGAAAAACTGCAAAGAAAAACTTGGGAATTATAGACCAGTAAGCCTCACATCTGCAGTAGGTAAATTACTAGAGGGAATTCTGAGGGATTTAGAAAGACAGGGGTTGATTAGAGATTAGGGGTTGATTGGCTTTGTGTGTAAGAGATCATGCATCACGATTTTGATTAAGTTTTTTGAAGAAGTAACCAAGAAGGTCGATGAGGGCAGGGAAGTAGACATGGTCTATATGGCCTACAGTATATAAAGGCCTTTGATAAAGTTCTGCATAGGAGGCTGCAATGGAAAGTTAGATCGCATGGGATCCAGGGAGAGCGGGCTGCTTGGATACACAATTGGCTTAATGGTAGAATCAGAGGGTAAATTGGACAGTGAAAATCTTTGTTTTGCATGCCATCCATACAGATAATTTCATCACATCAGTACATTGAGAATGCAGTAACAGAATGCAGAATAAAGTGTTACAATTACTGAGAAAACGCACTGCAGGCAGACAATAAGGAAGTGGTTGAGGCTGACACATTAACAACATTTAAAAGGCACTTGGATAGGTACATGGACAGGAAACATTTAGAGGGAGATGGACCAAATGCGGGCAAATGAGACTCCCGAACCCTACCCCTCTCCCCCAGCACACAGGTTTTCTTTCCTGGTAGTTATTTCAATTGAGAATTCTCAAGTCTTTCTCTGAGAAATGGGACGCTCTTCACTGCCTCTGTGGCAGCCCTTCTGTGTGTTGCTCTTGCAGTCTGGCTGCCATGAGGAGTGCAGCTTTGCTGTGTAACAAACTGCACACAGCTCAGTAAAACTGGATACCTCTGTCTGGAACTGTCCTGGTTCCCACATAAGGAAGTGTTTGGCACCCAAAACACAAGGGCATTGTTACACTCTGGGATCCCATTGGTCACAGCCACCCAACGCAACAAATTTATAGCACCACAAGAAAGGACAGAATGAATTTCTAGACATAAATTTTAACAGAAGGCAGAATTCAATAAACGCACCATATGTTTAAACTATAGAACTTAAACCTTGCAGAGTCAGGAGTTGGAGCGAGATTTGGAGTGGGACCTTTGAAAAGAGGTGAGTCTCTGTGCCTGAGCTGGTGATTTTCACCTTGCAAGAGTCTAAATGAGTCACATTTGCAAATTGTTACCAGCTGATTGCCTTATTAACAGCAGCAAATAAAGGGAAGGCAGGTATAAGCAGAGTGGTCATTTTGGTAGTGGGCCAATGTTAGACTGGTGGAGCTGAGGCTTTGGTTTGAAGTGGTGAAGGTACTTCCTTTCTTTGATTTGGTGTTCCCTTTAGTGCCAGTCCAGAGTAGTGAGAATGGCTCCAGGGTCAGTGGTGTGTTCAGCTTGTGAGATGTGGGAGTTCTGGGAGACATCCAGTCTCCCTGATGACTACATCTGCATGAGGTGCATCCAGCTGCAGCTCCTTTACAGACTGTTAGGGAACTGGAGCTGCAGCTGGATGACCTTTGGCTCCTATGATATAAAGAGGAGTACATAGATAGGAGCTACAGGGAGGCAGTCACTCTGAAGCTGCAGGAAGCAGGTAGCTGGGTGACTGTCAGAATAGGCAGGTAGTGTGGAGTACCCCTGTGGCTGTTCCCCTCAATAACAGGCATAGTGCTTTGGATACTGTTGGGGGTGATCCCCTACCAGGGTGAAAGCTGCAGTGACCAGGTCTCTGGCACTGAGCCTGGTTATGGTGCAGAAGGGAAGGGGTGAGAAGAGGAGAGTGGTAGTGATAGGGGATTCCATAGTAAGGGGGTCAGACAGGAGATTCTGTGGATGTGAGACTCCTGGATGGTATGTTGCCTCCCCAGTGCCAGGGTCAGGGACGTCTCTGATCGGGTCCACAGCATTCTGAAGGGTGAGGGTGAACAGCCAGAGGTTGTGGTACATATTGGTACTAATGATATAGGTAGGAAAAGAGATGAGGTCCTGAAGAGGGAATATAGGGAGTTAGGTAGAATGCTGAAAAGCAGGACCTCAAGGGTAGTCATCTCTGGATTGCTGCCTGTGCCATGTGCCAGTGAGGGTAAGAATTAGGATAATTTGGCAGATGAATGTGTGGCTGAGAAACTGGTACAGAGGGCAGGGTTTCACATTTGTTGATCATTGGGATCTCTTCTGGGGAAGGTATGACCTGTACAAAAGGGACTGGTTACACCTGAACTGGAGAGGCACCAATATTCTTGTGGGCAGGTTTGCTAGAACTGTTGGGGAGGACTCGAGGGCTTCGGTTCGAAGGACTTTGGAGCAGCTAAGTTTTTTTTCCTGTTTATCACTTTTGTTAGGGTTTTAAGTGTAAGGGTTAGTTTTTGTTAGGGTTTTAAGTGTAAGGGTTAGATTTTTATAACTTTCTTTAGTAAGTGTTTTAAGTTTTTTTCTAACTAGTCGAGTGGGGGCTAGACTGCGCGGGCAGCTTAAAAAAGCAAACAGCCTATAGAGCGGGCAGCTGAGTGAGAGGCAGCAGAGTGGTTGCACTTTGGCTCAAGGGGCTTTGGTGTGAAGGGGCAAGGAGGGTAAGTAGGTAAAGGTAAGGTTTACCTTTTGTCTAGTACAGATTTGTAGGTGGGATTAACTAGGGGGGAAAAGAACAAGGTAGTCAGATGGAGGACATGGTCATATGCTGCAGCCGTTTGACGTGGGAACTCGTGCCACAACTGCAGTTAAGTGCTTGAGGCTGGATGAACTTTGGCTCAGTTGATGAGCTGGAGTCGCAGCCACAAACACTGTGCAGCATGAGGGAGAGAAAGTTATACAGACACCCTCCATCAGGAGGCAGTCACCCCCCTTAGAGCAGGTACATCTGAGGTTCAGGATGCAGATAGAATGGTGACTGTCAGGGGAGGGAAGAGGAAGAAGTCAGGCAGGCAGACAGAGCAGGGAACCCCGGAGGCTGTTCTCCTCAGTAACAGGTTTTCCACCTTGGAGGCTATTGAGGGGGATGACCTGCAGGGGCCTAGCTGCAGTAACCAGGCCTCTGGCACTGGGACTGGTACTGCTGCTCAGAAAGGAAGGGTGGGAAAGAGACATGTGGTGGTGATAGGGGACTCTATAGTCAGGGAAACGTAGGAGGTTCTGTGGCAGTGAGCATGAATCCTGGATGGTATGTTGCCTCCCAGGTGCCAGGGTCTGGGATGTCACTGAATGGGTCCACAGGATTCTTGAGTGGGAGGGAGAGCAGCCAGAAGTTGTGGTCCATGCTGGCACCAATGACATGGGTAGGAAGGGGGATGAGGTCTTGAAGAGCGAGTTCAGGGAGCTAAGCAGAAGACTGAGGAACAGGACTCGGGACTGCTGTCGGTGCCACATGATAGTGAAGGCAGGAACAGGAGAAGGTGGTAGATAAGTGTGGCTGAGAAGTTGGTGCAGGAGGGAGGGTTTTAGATTTTTGGATCATTGGGATCTCTTCTCGCAAAGGTGGGACCTGTACAGAGAGGACGGGTTACACCCGAACCAGAAGGGGGACAATATCCTTGCGGCTAGGATGGTTCGGGAGGGTTTAAACTCCTTTGTGAGGGGGAAGGGAACCGGAGGAGTAGGTCAGAGGAAGAAGGGGATGGGGAAAAGTTAAATCAAACAGGTAGAGAGGCTTTGGCGAAGGAGAAACAGAATGCAGACTATAAAAGTAGTGAGGTAGATGGACTGAAGTGTGGTTACTTAAATGCAAGAAGTGTCAGGAATAAGGGAGATGAACTGAGAGCTTGAATAAGTATGGGGGACTGATATTGTGGCTATTACTGAGACGTGGCTGATGTCAGGGCAGGAGTGGATATTGAATATTCCTGGTTTTCGGTGTTTTAAGAGGGATAGGGAAGGGGGGGAGAAGAGGAGGAGGGGTGGCGATACTGGTCAGGGACACTTATGGCTGTGGAAAGGATGGCTGTTGTAGGAGGATCATCTCTAGCGTCCATATGGGTGGAAGTAAGGAACCAGAAAGGAGCAGTTACTCTACTAGGAGTATTCTATAGGCCCCCCGGTAGCGGTAGAGATGTAGAGGAGCAGACTGGCAGGCAGTGTTTGGAGAGAAGCAAAAATAACAGGGTTGTTATAATGGGAGACTTCAACTTCCCAAATATAGACTGGAACCTGCTTAGTGCCAAAAGTTTAGATGGGATGGAATTTGTTATGTGTCCAGGAGGGATTCCTGATGCAGTATGTTGACAGGCCAACTAGAGGGAATGCCATGCCAGATCTAGTTTTAGGAAATGAACCAGGACAGGTCAACGATCTATTGGTGGGTGAGCATTTGGGGGACAGTGACCATTGCTCCATAACCTTTAAAATTGTCATGGACAGGGACAGGTGCAGAGAGGACAAGAAGATATTTAATTGGGGAAGGGTGAACTATGAGGCTATAAGGAGAGAACTTGGGAGTGTAAAGTGGGATGTCCTTTTTGAAGGGAAATGTACCATGGAGATGTGGTCGATGTTCAGGGATCTTATGCAGGATGTTGGGGATAAATATGTCCTGGTGAGGCAGAGAAGGAATGGCAGGGTGAAGGAGCTGTGGGTGACAAGAAAGGTGGAACGACTAGTTAGGGAGAAGGTAGCATACATAAGGTATAAGCAGCAAGGTTCAGACAGGGCCTGTGAGGAATATAGAGTAGCGAGGAAGGAACTTAAAGGGCTGAGGAGAGCTAGAAGGGGACATGAAAAGGTGTTGGCTAGTAGGGTTAAGGAAAATCCCAAGGCCTTTTTCATGTACGTGAAGGGTAGGAGGATGGCTAGGGTAAAGGTAGGTCCGATTAAAGACAAAGGAGGGAGAATGTGCCTGGAGGCGGCAGAAGTGGGAGAAGTTCTCAATGAATACTTCTCTTCGGTTTTCATGGACTGATTAGGGACAGCCAGCATAGCTTTGAAGGGAGGATCTTGCCTCAAGCCTGATAGGGTTCTTTGAGGAGGTGACCAGGAAGATTGATGAGGGTAGTGTGCTGGATGTGGTCTATATGGATTTTAGTAAGGTGTTTGAGAAGGTTCCCCATGGTAGGCTTCTTCAGAAGGTCAAAGACCAAGGGATCCAGGGAAGCTTGGCTGTGTGGATTAGGAATTGGCTTGCCTGTAGAAAGCAGAGGGTTGTGGTGGAAGGAGTGCCCTCGGATTGGAGGGCAGTGACTAGTGTCCTGCAGGGATCGGTTCTGGGACCTCTACTTTTTGTGATATTTATAGATGACTTAGATGAGGGGGGTGGAAGGCTGGGTTAGTAAGTTTGAAGATGACACTAAGATTGGAGGTGTTGTGGATAGTGTGGAGGGCTGTCGGAGCTTACAGAGGGATATTGATAGGATGCAGAGCTGGGCTGACAAGTGGCAGATGGAGTTCAATCCAGAGAAGTGAGGTGGTACACTTTGGAAGGACAAACTCCAGGGCAGAGTGCAAGGTACTTGGCAGTGTAGAGGAGCAGAGGGATCTGGGGGTTCATATTCACAGTTCACTGAAAGTTGCCTCAGGTGGATAGAGCAGTTAAGGAGGTCTTTGGGATGTTAGCTTTCATAAATTGTGGGATTGAGTTTAAGAGCTGTGAAGTGATGATGCAGCTTTACAAAACTCTAGTTAGACCACACTTAGAGTACTGTGTTCAGTTTTGGTCACTGCATTATAGGAAGGATGTGGAGACGTTGGAGAGGGTGCAGAACAGATTTACCAGGATGCTGCCTGGATTAGAGCATATGGAATAGGAGCACAGGCTTAAGGTGCTAGGGCTTTATTCACTGGGAAGGAGGAGGATGAGAGGAGACATGATAGAGGTATATAAAATATTGAGAGGAATAGATAGACAGCCAGCGCCTCCTTCCCAGGGCACCAATGCTCAAGACGAGAGGGCATAGCTTTAAGGTTATGGGTGGGAGGTTCGGGGAGATGTCAGGGGGAGGTTTTTCACCCAGGGAGTGGTTGGTGCATGGAATGCACTGCCTGGGGTGGTGGTGGAGGCAGATACATTGGACAGGTTCAAGAGTTTGTTGGATAGGCACATGGAGGAATGTGAGATAGAGGAATATGTGGGAGGAAAGGGTTAAATAGTGTGAGGGTGGTTTGATGGACAGCACAACATGGTGGGTCAAAGGGCCTGTTTTGTGCTGTATGGTTCTATGGAGGGTTTAAAATAGCTTGGCGGGGGGACAGGAACCAGAATGAGGTCAGAGTTGGTGCATTTAGTGTATAAGTAAATGCAGAGTGTAGAAAGACTAAGGAAGGATAGGCAGTTGAAAGGGCAAAATTGCAGTCAGTTGGATGGGCTTGAAGTGTGTCTTTAATGCAAGAAGTATCAGGAACAAGGCTGATGATCTTAGTGTGGGTAAGTACATGGAACTATGATGTGTGGCCATTAGAGACTTGGCTGTCGCAAGGGCAGGAATGGCTGCTGAATATTCCAGTATTTAGATGTTTCAAAAGGGACAGGGATGGAGGTAAAAGTGGGGGAGTGGCTTGGTTGATCAGGGACAGTGTCACGGGGATGTCCTGGAGGAATCGTCTACTGAGTCAGTTGGTGGAAGTCAGAAACAGGAAGGAAGCAATCACTCTTGGGAGTATTCTACAGACCACCCCCACCCCCCCCAACAAAAGCAGCAGAGATGCAGAAGAGCAGATCAGGAGGCAGATTTGAGGTGCAAAAATAACAGGATTGTGATGGGTGGTCTCAACTTCCCTAATATTGATTGACACCTCCTTAGTGTAAAGGGGATAGATGGGGTGGAGTTTGTTAGGTGTGTACAGGAAGGATTCCTGACAGTATGTGGACAGGCTGACTAGAGGAGAGGTCATACTGGTATTAAGCAATAAGCTTGATCAGGTTTCAGATCTCTCGGTGGGAGAGCACTTTGGCGATAGTGACCATAACTCCTTGACTGTTACCATAGCCTTGGAGAGAGATAGGAGCAGAAGATAGAGGGAAGTATTTAACTGGGGGAGGGGGAATTAGGCAGGAGAAAGACTGAGGAAGGATAGGCAGGAACTTGGAAACAGATTTTGGGGAAGTGCACAGTGGAAATGTGGAGGTTGTTTAAGGAAAACTTGCATGGGGCTCTGGATAGGTTTGTCCCATTGAGGCAGGGTAAGGATGGTAGAGTGAAGGAACTGGTTGACATGAGATGTAGAATATCTTGTCAAGAGGAAGAAAGAAGCTTACCTGAGGTTTAGAAAGCATGGATCAGACAGGGCTCTGGAGAGTTCCAAGGTAGCCAGGAGGGAGCTTAAGAATGGACTTAGGAGAGCTAGAAGGGGGCATGAGAAGGCCTTGGTGAGTAGGATCAAAGAAAACCAAGGTGTTCTACATGTATGTGAAGAATAAGAGGATGACTAGAGTGAGGGTGGGACCAATCAGGTATAAAAGAGGAAATGTGCCTGGAGTTGGAAGAGGTAGGGGAGGTCCTTAATGAATACTTTGCTTCAGTATTCACCAGAGACCTTGATGTTTGAGGATGGTGTACAACAGGCTGATATGCTAGGGCATGTTGACATGAGGAAAGAGGACGTGCTGGAACTTTTTAAAAACATTAGGATAGATAAGTCACCAGGACCATATGGGATATATCTAAGGTTATTATAGGAAGTGAGGGAAGAGATTGCTGCACCCTTGATGATCTTTGCATCCTCACTGGCCACAGCAGTAGTGCCAGATGATTGGAGGGTGGCAAATGTTCCTTTGGGAGTAGGGATAACCCTGGGGATCACAGACCAGTGAGTCTTTCTTCTGTGGTGGGCAAATTACTGGAGAAGATCCATAAAGACAGGATTTATGGGCATTTGGAGAAGCATAGGCTGACTAGGGACAGTCAGCATGGCTTTGTGAGGGGCAGGTCATGCCTCATGAGCCTGACTGAATTCTTTGAGGATGTGACAATGCACATTGAAGGTAGAGCAGTGGATGTAGTGTACATGGATTTTAGTAAGGTGTTTGATAAGGTTCCTCATGGAAGGCTCATTCAGAAAGTCAGGAGGCATGGGATCCAGGAAAAATTGGTTGTGTGGATTCAGAATTACCTTGCCCATAGAAGAGGGTGGTGGTAGATGGAGCATATTTCTGCCTGGAGGTTGGTGACCAGTGGTGTTCTGCAGTGATCTGTTCTAGGACCCCTGCTCTTTGTGATTTTTATAAATGACTTGGATCAGGATGTGGAAGGGTGGGTTAGTAAGTTTGCTGATGATACAAAGTTGGTGGTGTTGTGGATAGTGTAAAAGGTTGCTGTAGATTACAATAGGATATCGATAAAATGCAGAGCTGGGCTGAAGTGGCAGATGCAGTTCAACCTGGATAAGTGAAGTGATACACTTCAGGAGATTGAATTTGAAGGTAGAATACAAGGTTAATGGCAGGACTCTTAGTGTGGAAAAACAGAGGGATCTTGGGGTCCACATCCATAGATCCCTCAAGGTTGCCATGCAGGTCGATAGGGTTGTTATGAAGGCACATGGAGTGTTGGCCTTCATTAGTTGGGGTATTGAGTTCAAGAGCCGCAAGGTGATGTTGCAATTCTATAGAACTCCGGTTAGACCACACTTGGGAGTATCGTGTTCAGTTCTGGTCACCTCCCTATAGGAAGGATGTGAAAGCTTTAGAGGGTGCAGAGGTGATTTACCAGGATGCTGCCTGGATTGAAGAGCACATTTTATGAGGATAGGATAAGTGAGCTGGGACTTTTCTCTTTGGAGAGGAGGAGGATGAAAGGTGACTTGATAGAGGTGTACAAGATGATAAGAGGCATTAGTCAAGTGGACAGTCAGAATTTTCCCAGGGCAACAATGGCTAACAAGGGGACATAATTTTAAGGTGATTGGAGGAAGGTGCAAGGAGGATGTCAGGGGTAAGTTTTTTTTTTACCCAGAGTGATGGGTGTGTGGAACACTGCTGGCAGAGGTTGTGGGGGCAGATACATTATGGACATTAAGGGACTCTTAGATAGCTTCCCATTCCTATCATTTGTGTCTGTGGGAGGGAAGAGTTAGAGATCTTACAGCAGGATAAAATGTCAGCACAACATTGTGGGTTGAAGGGCCTGTAATGTACTGTGCTGTAGTGTTCTGTTCTTTGTTCTATATCCAGTGGCAGAATTTAAACACATTTTATGACTGGCAAATACTAGCAAGTGATAAGGTGACCCATCCTTAGAGAAAGGAAAGTCAAAGAAACATGAACCTGCTCCTTCAGCCATCAGATTCTAACTGACCTTATCTTTCACCTTGAGCCAGTTTTCCTTCCTGATTTCTCAATGCCTCAAGTACAGTCCAAAAATGTAGCTCATGCCTCTGCATTCAGATCATGCTAGGCAAGAAAATTCCAAAAATCCACAACCATCAGACAAGTAATTTCTATTCATTTCAGCCTTTAAAGTGACCTTCTCATTATTTGTGAGCCCATTCCCCCGGCTCATGCCTGCCCCATCTGGCTCACAGCATCTACCCAACCAATCTCCCTACTCCTATGGGCATGTAAACACCACTGAGTATAGTCATGTTTTGCTCAATCTTAACAGCAAGATATTTCATCAACACTGAATGCTGTGTTACTGTGAAGGATACAAATGAGGTTCTGGGTGCTGTTGAACATGGAAACTCCAGAGAAGAAGCCCAGCAGCTCAATTAGGAACATGCCCAAAGTCAGTGACAATGCCACAATTAATCTGAAAGTAAAAAAGGACAATGGTCAGCAGATATTGAAGAGAAACCATTGGTTTCTTGTGTGCAGATGCAAAGGAAAGGTAGGAACCAGACAGGTAACATGGAAACACCACAAAACAAGAGTAGGGCAGCAGTCAGTTCCACTATTTTGTTAGCAACAGCCCCCATTGTTTTAATATTAATTTTCTATCCAGATCACAGAACTAATTCTCCAATTATTCCCTTTCTCTGCAAACAGTTTACTTTGAAGCAAATGAAAACCAAAAAAAACTGCAGATGGAAATAAAGTACTAGAAAGAACCAGCATAAATCACAAATCACACAGCATCTGTTGAAAGAAAGTTTGAGAGAATTTATTTTGCATTTGATTTCATACTATTTACTTTTCAGAAAATCTTCCCTAACCAAGTCTAACTATGGCTGTGATGCTGCTGCAAGTTTAACATTGCACTTGTGCAGATGACAATAAACTCAACTTTGACTAATTCTTAGATTCTGTCCACATTTCAGAATCCTTCCAAGATCCAAAAAGATAACTCAAGTTTACCATGGCACTCCTAATAACTGTTTCCATATAACCTCTTAAACCGTCATTAGGTTTCCACCATTAAAGCCTTTCAGTGAAGAGCTGAAGAAAACAAGAAAGCAGTAGGCCACTCAGCCCCTCAAGCTTGCCCTGCTGTTTGATGTGATCATGGCTGATCTATGCTGGTCTCAACTCCACTTCTGTGCCAGTTCCCTGATCTTTCACAAATATTTATCCATCTCCACCTTAAATATATCTAATGATATGGTCTCCACTACCCTCAGGCAGAGAATTCCAGAGATTCACTACCCTCTGAGAAGAAATTTCTATGCACCTCAGTTTTAAGTGTCCACCCCCACCAATTTTATAAGCTATGTCTCCTTGTTCATGACTCTCCCTCTAGTGGAAACATCCCAACATCAACCCTGTCAAACCCATACAATCTTGTAAATTTGAAATAAGGTCACCCCTCATTCTTCTAAACTCTAAGGAATACAGACCCAAACTATCTCACCTCTCAATAGGACAACCCTCTTGTCCCAGGAACTGGTCTGTGAATCTCCTTTGGACTACCTCCAGTGTTACAATATTTTGTTTTAGGTAAGGGGACCAAAATTGCATCATATTCCAGGTGTGGCCTCACCAAAACTGAACAACTGCAACAAAAAATGTTAATAGTCCAATAAGTCTTAGCATTCTGCTTTTTTGACAGAGAATGCTATTTTCTCAATCATAGATGTAATAGTCAACAGATCTAAAGAAAAATAGTCAAATTGGATTTAACAGTCTGTATCCACAAGGGCTTTCATTCTAAGTTACACAAGTGCTGCCATCACTTTGGATGGGACTGATCAACAGGCATTCCAAGTTGATACGGGCACATTGTTTATGTCACTGAGGAATTAATGTGGCTCCAATGGGGAGCTTGGCTTCTGACTTTATAATTCATAAGTTTCATATGTCTAGAAATTGGTTTGCTATATTTTTGCTCTCCACAAAATGGATCCAAAATTGGCTTGGTAATAGGAGACACACAGTGGTGGTGGAGTTGCTTTTCTGATTGTAAGTCTGTGGTCATAGAGTCAGAGTATTACAGCACAGAAACAGGCCCTTTGGCCCATCTAGTCCACACCAAACTGGTTTTCTGCCCAGTCCCATCTGTCTGCACCCGGATCACAGCCCTCCATACCTCTCATCCACTTCCCTTAAATGTTACAACTGAACCTGCATCCACCCCTTCCACTGGCAGCTCGTTCCACACTTGCACCACCCTCTGAAGAAGACTCCCTTATATTTCACCTCTCACCCTTTCATCCCAACTCCTGTATTCAATGCCCTGATTTATGAAGGCCAAAGTGCCAAAAGCTCTTTGCAACCTTGTCTACCTGGGATGTCACTTTCAAGGAATTATGGATCCCTTTGTTCTACTGCACACCTCAGTGCCCCACCGTTCACTGTGCAAGTCTTACTCTGGTTTGTCCTCCCAAAGTGCATCACCTCAAACTCGTCTGCCATTTTTCAGCTCATTTTCACGGTTGGTCCAGATCACATTACGAGCTGATAGCCTTCCTCGCTGTCCATTACGCCCCCAGTCATGGTGTCATCCACAAATCTGCTGATCCAGTTTACCACATTATCATCTAAATCATTAATATAAATGAGAAACAACAGGCCCAGCACTGATACCTGTGGCACACCACTAGTCACAGGCCTCCAATCAGAGAGACAACTATCTACTACCACTCTCTGGCTTCTCCCACTAAGGCAATGTTCAATTCAATTGGCTACTTCATCCTGAATGCAAAGCGACCTAATGTTATGGAGCAGCCTCCCATTGCAGGACTTTGTCTACATGGACTTTAGCAAGATCTTTGACAATGTCCACCACCTTCCCTTCATCAACCTTCCTGGTAACCTCCTCAAAAAAAAACTCCATAAGATTGGTTAGACGTGACCTGCCATGCACACAGCCATGTTGACTATCCATAGTCAGGCCCTGTCTATCCAAATATTTATGTGTCCTGTCCCTCAGAATACCTTCCAATAATTTACCCACGACTGATGTCGGGCTCACCAATCTATAATTTCCCAGCCTTTCTTAAACAACAGAACAACATTAACTGTCTTCCAGTACCCCACCTGTGGCTGAAGATGTTCTAAATATCTCTGCCAGGGCCCTGCAATTTTTGCACTAGTCTCTCAAGGTCCAAGGGAACAGCTCTACAGGCCCTGGGGATTTATCCACCCTAATTCGCCTCAAGACAGCAAGCACCTCTTCTTCATTAATCTGGTTACAGTCCATGACCTCACTATTCTTTTGCCTCAGTTCTATAGTTTGTCTGTCTCCAGAGTAAATACAGATGCAAAAAATTCATTTAAGATCTCCCCCATCTCTCTTGGCTCCATGCATAGATGACCACGCTGATCTACAACATGACCAATTTTGTCCCTTGCTATCCTTTTGCTCTTAATATTGCTATAGAAACCCTTGGGATTCTCTTTCACCTTGTCTGCCAGAGCAACTTCATGTCCTCTTTTAGCCCTGCTGATTTCTCCCAAGTGTTCTCTTGCATTTCTTATACTCCTCAAGCACCTTGTTTGATGCTAACTACCTATACCTGATATTCGCCTCTTTCCTTTTTCTTAACTAGGCCTCAATATCCCTTGATACCAAGGTTCCCTAAACCTGTTAGCCTTGTCTTTTATTCTAACAGGAACAGACAGATTCTGTACTCTCAATATTTCACTTTTGAAGCCCTCCTACTTACCAAGGATCTCTTTGCCAGAAAACAGCCTATTCCCAATCCATGCCTGCCAGATCCTTTTTGATGCCCTCAAAATTGGCCTTCCTCCAGTTTAGAATCTTAACCCTAGGACCAGTCCTATCCTTTTCCATAATTATCTTGAAACTAATGGAATTATCACTAAATTCAAACTGTTCCCTACACTCACTTCTGTCACCCACCCTGTCTCATTCCTTGAGAGGAGATCCAGTATTGTGCTCTCTCTAGTTGGGACCTGTACACATTGATGAAGGAAGCTTTCCTGAACACATTTGACAAACTCTATCCCATCCAGTCCTTTTATAGTACAGGAGTCCCAGTCAACATGTGAAAAGTTAAAATCACCCACTATCACAACCTTATTTCCTACAACTGTCCGCTACCTGTCTACAATTTTGCTCCTCTAAATCCTGCTGACTATTGGGAGGTCTGTAATATAGTCCCATTAATGTAGTCATCCCCTTTTTATTCCTCAGTTCCACCCATATTGCCTCAGTAGTCAAGCCCTCCAGTGTGTCCTCTCTGAGCACTGCTGTGACACTTTCTCTGAGTAATGCCACCCCTTCCCCCTTTAATACCTCCCCCTCTAAAACAATGGAACCCCTGAACATTGAGCTGCCAGCCCTGCCCCTCCTGCAACCAAATCTCACTAATGGCTACAGCATCATAATTCCACATACGGATCTGTGCTCTAAGTTCATCTGCCTTACCTACAATACTCCTTGCATTGAAATAGACACATCTCAGAACATTAGTCCCACCATGATCAACCTTTCGGTTTCCATCTTTGCCTGTAGTCTTAACATCTACTTTCCCCACAGCCTCTCCACTTGCTGCCCTGCCACTCTGGTTCCCCCCCCCCCTGCAACTCTAGCAAACTTTCCTGCAAGGATATTAGTCCCCCTCCAGCTCAGGTGCAAACCATCCCATTTGTACAGGTCCCAGCTGCCCTGGAAGAGAGCCCAATGATCTAAAAATCTGAAGCCCTCCCTCCTGCACCATCTCACTAGCCACATGATGAACTGCACCATCTTCCTATTTCTTGCCTCACTAGCACATGGCACGGGTAGCAATCCTGAGATCACCGCCCTGGAGTTCCTGACTTTTAACTTAGCACCTAACTCCTTGAACTCACTTTGCAGGACCTCGTCACTTTTCCTGCCTATGTTATTGGTACCAATGTGGACCACAACCTCTGGCTGCTCACCCTCCCCCTTAATGTTATGGACTCAATCCAAGACATCACTGACCCTGGCATCTGGGAGACAACATACCATCCGATAGTCTCGTTCTTGTCCACAGAACCTGTCTGCTTCCCTGACCAATGAATCCCCTATCACTACTGCTTGCCTCTTCCCTTCTGAGCCAAAGAGCCAGACTCAGTGCCCAAGACTCGACCACTGTGGCTTTCCGCTAGTCGGTCATCCTCCCCAACACTATCTAAAATGATATACTTGTTATTGAGGGAAACAGCCACAGGGGTCCCCTGCACTGACTGCCTATTCTCCTTCTCACTCCTGACAGTCACCCAGCTACCTGCTTCCTGCAACTTAGGTGTGTGACCGCTTCCCTGTAACTCCTGAATGATCCAACGGTCATCCAGCTCCAGTTCCCTCACTGTGTGTAAGGAGCTGCAGCCGGATGCACTTCTTACAGGTGTAATCATCAAGGACAATGGCTTCCAGACTTCCCACATCATGCAAGAGGAGCACACCACGGCACTGGGTGTCATCCCCACTGCTCTCCCCATGCAATAATGAAGAAAGAAAGAGAACTTAACCTCACCTTAGTCTCCACATCTATTCACTGAAGTCTCTTGAGCCAAAGCCTCAGTCCCCCACTCTAACACTGACCACTCACACAATGGCTGCTCTGCTTAACCCTAACTTTTTATTGGCTGCTGCCAATTAGCCAATCAATTATTACTAACAATACGCAAGTGGCCTCTTTAAGGGTTCTGCTCACTGAAACTGAACACAAAGCCCAGAGACTCGCCTCTTGAAAGGTGTACCACAAAGATCAGTGCTGGGACTTTTGGATGTTTGTGACATACATTAATGACTTGGATGTGCATGTAGGGGATATGATATTGCAAGTCTGAAGATGACACCAAAATCTGTAGTGTGGTAAGCAGTGAGGAGGATTGGCTTTGGTTACAATATGATATTGATCAGCTATTAGTTGGATGAAGCAATGGAGGATGGAATTTAATCCTGAGAAGCATCAAGGGATGCATTTTGGAAGACCAGATAAGAGTAGACGTACACAGTAAATGGTCGGGCCCTAGGGAGTTTTGGATGAACGTGGACACCTTTGGGTACAAGTCTATAGATCCCTGAAAGTGGCAGCACAGGCAGGTAGGATGGTGAAGAAGGCAGAAGAGATGCTGACCTTTATCGGCCAATGGCATGGAATACAAGACTTGTTACAACTTCATAAAACATTGATTAGGCCACACCTGGAGCACTGTGTGCAGTTGTGGTCCCCACACCACAGGGAGGAGGTAATTGTGCTGGAGAGGGTGCCAAAGTAGACAATTTGTTTGAGAGAAGAATTAATTTGTCCATTATCTATAACAGTGAGATTGCTCTTCTCTTGTTCTTTAGTTCAACTATTTAGCCTCATTTGATGACCTAACATGTTTTCTTAGAGGTGGTGGTAGAGGCAAATAGGATAGAGGTGTTTAAGTGACTCTTAGATAGGCACATGAATGTGCAGAGAATGGAGAGATATGGACACTGTGTAGGCAGAAGGGATTAGTTTAGTTAGGTGTTTAATTACTAGATTAATAAATTCAGCACAACATGGTGGCTGAGGGCCTGTTCTTGTGCTGTACTGTTCTATGTTATATCTCTATTTGTGCCATTAATTCACCTGTGGGCCCTTCCCAGTACATGGCAGGATTCACAACCCGATCCATTCACGAATCAGAAATGTGACAACAAACTGAGTTCCCAGGTGGCAGAATTCACCTGCAGCTCCACAGCAGCCGGCAAATCCATCCTGCCAGTCTCCCAGATGTTCGTTGATTTATACGGGCTGTACACAAGCCGGGCGTTGTAAGCTGAGGAGGACCTGCACCTTGGTATGAATGCTTTGCTTCCCCTGCCTCGAGTTCCGAAATGGACATCAGTCTCAGGATGAATGGCTAGCACTGAGAGGGCCATAACTCTTCAAAATCCTTGATCACAGGGGGTTTTGTATGTTCAATCAACTAGTATGTTTAATATTAAGACCAATAGGTTTTATAGAGACCAAGGGAATGTGAAAAAACAAAGAATATGAGGATTTAACAAAAAATGGAATCTTATTGACTTGTGGAGCAGATTTGCGGGGCCTTATCGCTGCTTCTGCACCATATGTCCTCACTGTTGGAGGGATTGAGCAGAAAAAGGGTTGTAATTTAGTTGAAGCAGCAATTTGCTTTTTCTACCAAAATACTTCAGTGAACATCACTTGACATTTGTATACCTGTTTGAGACTTCACACACCAACCTATTGATGCTTCATTGCAGCTGGGCTGGGAAAGTAAGAAAAGGTAGCTGAGAAAGTGTCAGAGTTATATGGCATGGAAACAGGCCCTTCGGCCCTAACGTGAGCAATTTTGGGCCCAGTATCTAAGGAAGGATACTGGCCCTCTATCTTTCAGTCCAATGAAGGGTCTTGACCTGAAACGTTAACTGCCCACTTCCCTCCACAGATGCTACCTGACTTGCTGAGTTCCTCCAGCAGGTTGTTTACTGTTATTATAGATTCTTTCTTTGCATAAGTACTTACTCTGTGTCACGGTTCTGATACTGGTGAAGGGTGTAGCTTGGGGGAAGACAAGCCAACACATTGTCTTCCTGCAACATAAAAAAAACAAGCATCGAAGAATAAACTATATTAGCAAGCAAGTGAAGAGACAACAAATGCAAACTCATAAAAGCAAAGCAAAATTTTACACACACATTCAGATCCAATCACTATGTTTAAAAGGCATTTAAAATAGGCAAGGCATAGAAAGATCTGGTCCTAATGGGGACAAATGGAATTAGTACAGATGTGCACAAAGGTCAGCATAGACGTGGTGGGCCGAAGGGCCCGTTTCCGTGCTCTATGACCTGATAACATGGAAAACTGTCCAACTAGGTCCTGTCCACTAAAAGTAGGGAGATTCAGTCCAGTCAATTATTTCACAGATTACTCCCAATGAGCAGCAAAGGTAGATGAGAGTCCTAAGGAGTGGGCAGAGTATAAAACAAGAGTGCACTAGTAAATACAGTCAGAGCAAGGAAAAATAAAGATACAATTAAAGACAAACAAAGCAAAAAATAGAGAAGTCAGTTCACACTTGATTAGGTAAGTGCAAGAAATTTTCTTGGGGGTTGTCAATGAAAGTGATCCCTGGAATGAAAGGCTTAACGTATGAGGAATATTTGATAGCTCTGGGCCAGTGCTCAATGGATTTGAGGAGGATAAGGGGGGATCTCACTGAAACCTACAGCATACTGAAAGCCTGGACCAAGTGAAGGTAGAGAGGATGTTTCCATTAGTAGGAGGGTCTAGGATCCAAGGGCACAGCCTCAGAATAAAGGGATGTCCCTTAAAACTGAGATGAGGAATTTCTTCAGCCAGAGGGTGGTGAATCCGTGGAATTCATTGACACAGAGGGTGTGGTTCTTGATTGGTAGGGAGGTTAAGTGTTACGGGGAAAAGGCAGAAGAATGGGGTTGAGAAAAAAAATCAGCCATGATTGAATGGCAGAACAGTCTCAATAGGCCAAGTGGCCTAATTCTGCTCCTATACTTTATGGTCTTCTTGCCTTAAAATGGAAATGAAATAACAATTAATTTGGCCCACTATGCATGTATCTTAATGAGCAGAGTGTGGAGAATAAGGTTGGTAAATCACAAGCACAGTCAGCCATAAGGCAGTGTGATGTGGTGGTGATGAACGGTCTGGGCATTAAATATTCTGTGACACAAAATGTCAAAGAGGATAAGAAAGGAGAAGGGGTAGCAGACTTATTAATGAGAATATTGGTGCTGGAGAGAGAAGATGGCACAGGAATCAAAGACAGAATCTGCTTGGTTAGAGGCAAGAAACTGGAGGATCTGGAGGCAGTTGATGGGAATGGAGGAAGAATAGGTTAAAGGGGATATTAGTGCAGAAATGGGATTGCTGTGAGCTGGCATAGACTCAATGGGCTGAATGGCCTCCTATGCAGCAAGGAAATAGTTTCAGTAGGGGAACACTTAAGAGTGTTCTACCTCTCCCTATAACTCAGTCCCTCAAGTCCTGGCAACTTTTCACAAACTCAATGTTCCAAAGTCATTGAGTACATTTTGAAGTGTAGCCATGACATAATATACAAGTTGCTGCTTCACGAATGTTGACTGTCATATTAGCCCTGTTATTGAAAATACTCTCATTGGATCTCTTGGGGGATAGCTGGGGTCTCAAGTTAATTTCATTTGAAATAAGGTTTAGAGGGAGTATGGACCAAACACTAGCTTAGATGGGAATCTTGGTTGGCATGGATCTGTTGGGCTGAAGGGCCTGTTTCCATGCTGTCTGACTCTATGGGACCTCTGACAATGTGTCTCTCACTACCTTCTCAGCACTACAGCAGAGCATCAACTGAGATTTCTACACTCTGGTCCCTGGGACTGGGACTCAGATGTTCTGCTTAAGAGGTAAGGGTGCTTGCAACTGATATTCAATCATACCTCAATGCAGAAATCAAAAACATGTATTAGGGATTGGAGAACCCTTGCAAATTTTTATATCTATTCATATCACTACTTGCCAAAGGACAACTGGTCACCAGCACCAGAGAAGATAATGTTCATCTTTAAGTAAGACAGGAATGATACATGGACGCCAGGTAAACACAGTTAGACACTATGGTTATCTAAGACTACAACAGGATTTTGATCAACTGGGACAGCGGGACGAGGAATGGCAGATGGAGTTTAATTCAGATAAATGTGAGGTATTGCATTTTGGCAAGACAAACCAGGGCAGGATCACACAGTAAATTGTAGGGCCCTGGAGAGGGTTATAAAATAGAGGGTGGAGGTACATAGTTCCTTGAAAGTGGTGACACAGGTGGACAGGGTGGTGAAGAAGGTGCTTGGCACACTTGCATTCATCAGTCAGAATTGAGTATAATAGTTAGGACGTCATGTTACAGCTGTACAAGACATTGGCACGGTTACATTTGGAGTACTCGGCACAGTTCTGGTCACCCAACCATAGGAATGATGTCATTAATCTGGAAAGGGTGCATAAAAGATTTACAAGGATGTTACCAGGACTGGTGGGCTTGGTTTATAAGGAAAGACTGGATAGGCTAGGACTTTTCTCCCTTAAGTGTAGGAGGCTGAGGGGACTGTATACTGGTTTATAAAGTCATGAGGGGCAAGGATAAGATCAATAGCCAAAGCCTTTTCTCCAGGCGAGGGGAATCTAAAACTAGAGGGCATAGGTTTAAAGTGAGGGGAAAGATTTAAAAGGGACACAAGGGGCAACTTTTTCCACAGAGGGCGGCGAATACTCTGCCAGAGGAACAAACTGCCAGAGAAAGTGGTAGAGGCAGGTACAATTACAACATTTAAAAGGGATTTGGACAATTACGTGGATAGAAAAGGTTTAGAGGGACATGGGCCAAACACAGGCAAATGGGGCTAGGTCAGTTAGGCAACTTGGTCAGCACAGACAAGTTGGGCCAAAAAGCCTGATTCTGTGCTGTACAACTCCATAACTCTATCTTGAAGGGGCATCAAATGAAACGGGCCCGAGGGTTCAGGCCCTCCATTGCTCAGATGCTTCTGCATCCACTGAAGAAAATCACCCCTGGCAACATTTGGAGCAGCCTCAGAGTGGTTCTGGAATTCGTGGCAAGCACAGCATTTGCAATTCTGACTTTCTTTCTCATCTCCAGGCTTGTTTTATCTAGACAATCCATAGCATCCTTTCTTAATTTCATTTGCATTATGTTACTGATCCATACGACTCTGTGACATCCTGGTCCTATTGTACCGTGCCTTCTGCTCCTGCCTCAGTGCATTCACTACTGAAATTTTCATCTGTCACCTTATCTTCATAAATCTAATCTCATCCAATGCTCTCCTGCCCAGTCTCACAGCCTCCACCGTAACCTTCAGCTTCTCCAAAACTCAGTTGCCAGTGGCACACCTTACACCAGGTCTCGCTCCTGTCATCGTAGTCCTTGCTCATTGCTTCCCAATGCTTTTTAAAACAAAAAGGTCACGGCTTCATCACTTTCCACCTCTGCAACTTCCTCCAGTTTTACAGCATCCCTCTAGCTCTCGTTTGTGCATCCCCACCGCCCCCCCCCCCCCCCCCCACTAATGGAAACTAATTGTTTAGATCTTGCTCCTAATAATTCCACTGTCAATGTCCATTTTGATCTGAATAAACTTTTTGTGAAGTACCTTGGGATGGTCATCTATGATAACTGAATCATTGAGTCATAAACAGGCCCTTCAGCTCAAATGGTCCATGCCAACCAAGATTCCCATTTGCCAATGTTTGACCCATCCTTCTAAACCATTCCTGTCCAAGAACCTCGCGAATGTTGTTAATGAACCTGCCACAATGACTTTCTCTGGCAGCTCACTCTATATACTGGGTGAAAAAGTTGTCCTTCAGGTTCCTATTAAATCTGTTTCTCCACCCCCCCCCCCCCCCACCCATCTTAAACTATGCCCTCTAGTTCTTAATTCCTCACCCCTGGGAAAAAGGCTGTGTGCATTCACCGTACCTATGCCATTCATGATTTTATACACCTCTATAAGATCACACCTCATTCTCCCACACTCCAATGGAAAAAAAAGTCTCAACCTGCTCAACCTCTCTCCATAACTCAGACCCTCGATAATGGCTCTACATAAGTGCAGGTTTTAGCTCTACCTCTTTGTCTCTAGATGCTGACCCCACCAAATATTGAGCTTTGGTGAAGGCTGAACTTCATCTGGGCAGAGAACTGTCCCTCATGTTTCTCCTATATCTGCCAGTCATTTCAACTCCCCCTCCCCCTCCATCACCGATATGTCAGTCCTCGGTCCCCTCTGCTGCCGGGAGAAATCTAACTGCAAACTGGAGGAACAGCACCTCATCTTCTGTCTTGGGACCTTACAGCCTAACAGGATGAACATCTAATTCCCCCACTTTAAGTAAACCAACCACCACACCACCACCTTGCCCCTTCTTTTCTTTCCTAGCCTCACTCTCTTTTTTCTCCTCGCCATTTTATTCTTTTTTTTCCTCTCTCCTTTTCTTCTCATCCCCACCCCTCATACCTTTGACCCATCCCCCAGTGGATGTGCCCTGCCCTCCTCCCCCACACCTGCCTGTCACTATCACTTACCTGCATCTACCTATCACCTCCCTGTGCCCACCCTGCCTCCCCTCTTTTGTCCACCTATCACTGCTCTGTCTTCCCTCCTATATATTGGGCTTCCCCTTTTCCTATCTTCAGTCCTGAAGAAGGGTCCTAACCCAAAACGTTGACCGCCTGCTTTTCTCCGCAGATGCTGCCTGCCCTGCTGAGTTCCTCCAACATCTTGTTTTTTCATCTAGGTTCCAGCATCTGCAGTCCTTTGTTTCTCTTTCCTCTATACCTACCCTGGACCAGAAGATATTGACTACTATGAGAAAATGAGCCATGAGTGTCAGAAATCGTGATGGTACTAGGCTGGTAGGCATCGACATCTCCAGTTCCTGCTCTGCACTCAAGTTGTACCTGCAAAAATGAAGAGGAAACTTTTAAAAGGCAAGACAATTATTCTCTTATCTCTACCCTAATATTTAAACCAGCTAACTTCAGAGAGAAGTGAAATAAAACAGAAAATACTGGAAATATTTTGCAGGTCAGGCAATATTTATGGAGAAACTAGATTGTCTCTCCACAGATCATGTCTTAACTGAGTACTTACAACACTTCCTGTTTTTGGTTCAGATTTCCAGCATCCGCAGTCTTTTATAGATTAGACAATAACAAGATGTCTTTACTAGTCACACGTACATCGAAACACACAGTGAAATGCACCTTTTGCACTGAGTGTTCTGGGGGCAGCCCGCAAGTGTTGCCACACTTCCAACTCCAACATTGCATGCCCACAACTTCCTAACCCATATGCCTTTAGTATGTGGGAGGAAACCGGAGCACCTGGAGGAAACCCACGCAGACACTGGGAGAACGCACAAACTCCTTACAGACAGTGGCTGGAATTGAACCCAGGTTGCTGGTGTTGTAATATTGTAACGCTAACGGCTACACTACCATGCCTGCCCGTATAGAAACAAGTACATGTGAGGACCTTCTTTCAAGTTCCAATAATTGCTGACATTTACAAAGCATCTTTAAAGCAGAAAAATGCCTCACGGTTAAACAAGCTCATATACAAAGCCTTTCATTTAACTTCGATCATGAGGATAGGTGGAATGGCATGGAGGGAAGAGGAATGAGTGCCACACCTTAATACTCCAGTTTTACTTTAAGCAATTCATTGAAGTCTATGTAAAAATAGGGGAGTACACTTTAACCTAAGTCCCGGGGACAGTCAAAAGAACCACCCTAAGCATGTTGATCACTGAGAAACTTTCAATGGCAGAAGGACAAAAAATAAACAAAATGTTTAGGGACTTAGAAGTGTTAAAGTAGCTGAGAATATTCAAAGCAGAGATCCATGGATTTATAGATATTAAAGAGATCCAGTGAAGGACAGGGAAACTGAACTGTAAGATCAGTCAAAAGGCAGGATGGGTACAAAGGCCAACTGTTTCCTCCTGCTTCTCCCTCTCATGAAATAGTCTAATCCCTGGCTTTTTGAACCCAAAACAGATTCAGGCACCTCTCTTGCAATTTAACCCTTTTAAATCCCAATATCAGTCTACTTACACTAAACTGTACACCTTCCAAGGCCTATTTTTTTGTTGAACCACTCTCCACAACTAAATGCAGCATTCTGGAGGTCCAGCCAAGATCATGCACTGAAACACAAGTTCTGACTCATTCACTATTTTATTCCAATTGCCTTGAGGCAAAGCATAACATTCCACATGCCTTCTGATGAGTTTTTATACCAATTGGTTTGCTGCACATGGACACTTACCTCTTCCACAGTTCCCAGTTACATAAATGCAGTTACATAAATTCATACTTCATGTTGAACCTATGTACAATTTCATACACTACCTTTAACTTCCTGTACATATTGGGCCTAATTCATTGTCATTCTTAAACATAGATTTCAAAGGGATCTTAGGGGCAACTTCTTCACACAGATGGCGGTGCGTATATGGAAATAGACTGCCAGAGGAAGCGGTTGAGGCAGGTACAATAACAGTTAAAAGACATTTAGGCAGGTACATGGATAGAAAAGGTTTAGAGGGATATGGGCCAATCATGAGCAAATGCGTCTAGCTTAGATGGGCATCTTGGTTGGCATGGATGAGTTGGGCTGAAAGGCCTGTTTCCGTGCTGTATGACTCTATACATAGAAATCTGCCATTTCTTCTTCCAAATCATTGATACTATGGTGGGAAGTAAGGCCTTCTAGAAACATTACTGAATACATCCTGCAAATCCATCAGATTATGTTCCCTTTATCAGTGCATATTATCTTCCAAAAATAAATGGCCAGCCCGCATAACAACACCCAGGCATAGGCTGATCAGTGACAAGCAACATATGTGCAAAAAAGTCAGGCAATGACCCTCTCCAACAGGAGATAGCTTTGCCTTGGTTGTTGTTGAGTTTTGCACGTATTGCTGGAGCCACACTCATCTAAGGAAGCAGACACCATTCCACCACACTCCTGATTTGTACCTCGTAGATAGCAGAAAGCGTGTTGCACAGTGAGTCACTCACCTTAGGATCCCGAAGCTCCGACCTGCTGCTGTATTCAGTTGACAGGTCCAATTACAAAAAAACTGTGACTACAATGTACAGATCAGGAGTGCGATGGAAAGTTCTCTACTTCCCTGGATCAGTGCAACAATACTCATGAAGCTCAACTCCACCCAAGGCATTGGTATGCCATCCACCAGCCTAAACATTCTTACATAGAACAGCACAGCACTGGACGGGCCACCTGGCTCACAATGTTGTGCTGACCTTGATGCCAATACACACTAAATGTCCTCCCCCTGTGTATCATCCACATCCCTCCATTCCCCTCATATTCATGTGTCTGTTTAAAAGCCACTTAAACTCCACCAAAGTGCCTGCTTCCACTACTACCCCTGGTGACCCATTCCAAGCACCTACTATTCTCTGTGTCAAAAAAACTTGCCCCTCACGTCACCTTTGAACTTCCCCCTCTAACCTTAAAAGCGTGTCCTCTGGTGTTTGAAACTTCTACCCTGGGAAATAGATTCTGACCATCTACCCTACCTATGCCTCTCATAATTTTAAAAACCTCTATCAGGTCTTTTTCAATAACTGCAGCACAGTGACTGCAGTCTGTGTCATCTATAAAATGCATTCCAGTTGTTCACAGACTATTCCAACATTTCCCAAGTCTGGGACCTTGTATTATCAAGAAGTTGCATGGGAACTTGATAGCACCGACAGGGTGGGCCACAGGGGCTGCTTCTGTACCATGTGACCCTACGTCTGCCACCCACATTTCTCTCCGTATCACACACTATCCTGACTTGAAAATATATTGTCATTCCTCTTTCAACACTGGGTCTAAATTTTGGAACTCCCTCCCCAACAGCATTTTGGGAGTAGCTTCATTGGAAGGAATGAAGCATTTCAACTAAGTACTCAGACAAACCCTTGCCGACTCTTTGATCAGTTCAAGTATTCATCACACTATCCCTGGCTTTTTGTCACGAGTGACATGAACTCGCTCGCTCTGTGCAAAGGTCATGTCTCAGCTATGACTCCTCTGTTTTATACGAGTGCACAAGCATTTCAGCTAGTGTACCAGTGAACCCAGCAATTTGCTGTCTATGTTCATCAGCCTTCTGTAGATTTGATCATTAAAGTCACTGAGAACTATCTAGAATCAGGATGTTAGATAGTTCTTGGTGACTCTGATATCAGAGTCCTAGTTCCTGTGCTCTGCTGCCCAGTCACAGCCTGCAGATCCCTCCACTAACTCTGCCTCGGCAGCCAGGGTCCATGCAGCTCGAGTGCATAATTGTGCTACAGTGCAACCTCCACTGGCTGATGATGTTCTTCTTGGGGATCAGAAACAAAAAAGAGAGGCTGGTAACAGTGTGGAAGGGAGGAAGGGAAAATAGAGAAAAGCACTGGAAAAAAATTACAACTTCTGATTTATAATGTCTTAGGTGAGGTGGAGAAACAGAAGCATATTAAATAAAACTTCCCATGCTACTGCACAGAAATGCAGTCAGATAAAAATGAACAGTGCAGTGGGTAACAAGTGAGGAGATCCTTTCACAGCTGTGCTGTAGTTATAACTGGTACAACCAATATGTCGTCCATATGAGCCTCAGTGCTGAGGGATCCACAAGATGCTCTGAAAACTGAGCAGGTTTATTTCTGCTGCTTTTCCTAACAAAAACTCCTAACGAAGTAGAGCTGCTGGCGTGCCTTCTTCATGATTGCATCAATGTGTTGGGCCCAAGATAGATCCTCTGAGAAGCTGACACCCAGGAACTTGAAGCTGCTCACCCTTTCCACTGCTGACCCCTCAATGAGGACTGGTGTGTGTTCTCCCAATTTCCCCTTCCTGAAGTCCACAATCAATTCCTTGGTCTTGCAGACGTTGAGTGTGAGGTGGTTGTTGAGACACCACTCAACCAGCCGATCTATCTCACTCCTGTACGTCTCCTCGTCGCCATCTGAGCTTCTGCCAACAACAGTGGTGTCATCGGTGAATTTATAGATGGCATTTGAGCTGTGCCAAGCCACACAGCCCACTGCTCGACAGTCTCTATACTCATGACTAAGAACACATCCTTGAGGTGCGCCTGTGTTGTCAGCCAGCAGAAGTCCTGCCATCCCTCAATTCCTCGATTCTAGGGTTATTTCCCTCCCCAACTCCCTTGATCCTGGGAAGAATTCTCTACCTTATCCCTACTTCCCTTCCCTTGTTGCCAGGAACAGTTCCCTCTCTCATCTAGAATTCCTTTTATCCCGAAAAATGCCCCTGCCTTATTCCCAGTTCTGCCATCGTGAGAACTATTCCTGGCCTCAGCCGAACCCCACCACCCCCCCCCACCTCCCTCACCCGAACCCCCGCACCCGAACCCCCCCACCTCCCTCACCCGAACCCCCGCACCCCCTACCTCCCCCCACCTCCCTCACCCGAACCCCCGCACCACCCCCCCACCTCCCTCACCCGAACCCCCGCACCCCCTACCTCCCCCCACCTCCCTCACCCGAACCCCCGCACCCCCTACCTCCCCCCACCCTCACCCGAACCCCGCACCCCCCACCCTCACCCGAACCCCCCCCACCTCCCCCCCCCTCACCCGAACCCCCCCCACCTCCCCCCACCCTCAGCCGAACCCCCCCCACCTCCCCCCACCCACAGCCGAACCCCCCCACCTCCCCCCACCCTCAGCCGAACCCCCCCACCTCCCCCCACCCTCAGCCGGTGGGCTGGGGCTGGGGCTGGGGCTGGGGCTGGGGCTGGGGCTGGGCCGACCCTCCCCACCCCCGAGTCCAGATATCTTCCTCCCCCCGTTCGGAGAGGACGCGCGGTTGCCCGGGTAACCAGGGCCGACCGCTGCGTGTGGAACGCCGGTCCAACGTCCCCAACCGGGGCCGAGCACCTCCCCCCCCCGTGACCGCGGCCCCGCTCCCACCTTCTCCAGCACCTCCGACCCCCCCCCCCGACCCCGCTCACCTCACTCCCCGCCCCGCCCCGCCCCGCCCCGCCCCGGTCCACGGCAGCGGCCTGGACCCGTGCGCCTGCGCATTGAGATCCTTCAAAGTAAGTGGATGCCCTTCTATCGCGCGTTGCCTTCTGGGTAACAAAGCGCCCATTGAAGGCTCCCCCTGCACGGCTGGGAGGCTGCTGAGGTCCTGACTCTCAGCGATAGATCCATGCAGGGAATGAGGCGCTTTGGGTGCTGTGAATTTAGATCTGCAACTGTGGAATGGGTGATTTTGTGATGTAAAATAAAATTCGAGGTTGGTGAGTGTCGGTGTTCGGTCGGTTTGATGCCGAACCATCGGATTTCCGAACATTCAGTGGATTCTGGGAGTTTTATTCGACTGCAGACCAGTCAGTTTGACCTTCAGTGATGGGGTAAATTCTCAGAATAATCTGGGATAGAATTAGCATTCACGTGAACGTGTAGATTGATTACAGAAATTCAGTATGGGTTTATTGTAGGCAAATTGTTTCAAATAGACAATTTTTTTAAAAATAATACAGAATTTCCCTGAATGAAGTACAGCTGATAATGCTGTACATGGATAATTGTGCTATTGACAAGATTAAATGCCATGGAATAAAATTGACTGTCGGTGCAGGGAAGTAAAATTGGCTGATCAGCAAAGGTTTTTCTTTTAGGACTGGAGGGAAATGTTCAGGAGTTGGTCTTGGGTTCACAGCTTTCCTTTCATATACAGTACATTTGGACAAACAGGGAACAATTTGTGAAAATGCAAATGATACAAGACTTAGAAATACAATGAACTGTAAGGAGGCAGGAAAAGACCAGAGAGATAAGAAAGGCCATAGAACAGAAACGGGCCCTTCTACCCAACCAGTCCATGCCGCCAAGATGCGCATCTAATCTAGTCTCATTCGCCCACGTTTGGCTCCTTAGCCTCTAAACCTTTCCTATTCTCTTTCAAGGTGTCTTTTAAAATGTTGTTAATGTACATGGCTCAATCACTTCCCTGGCAGCTCATTTCCATAAATGAACTGCCTTCTGGATGAAAAAGTTGCCACTCAGGTTCCTATTAAATCTCTCCCGTCACCTTAAACCTGATTCCTCAACCCTGGGAAAACGACTGTGTGCATTCACCCAATCTATACCCTCATGATTTTATGCACCTCTATAAGATCACCTCGCAGTCTCCTACATTCCAACAAATAGAATTATGGCCTGTTCAGCCTCTCTCAACAACTCAGTCACTCAAGTCCTGGTGACATCTTTGTAAATCTGCAGTCTTTCCAGCTTAATGGCATCTTTCCTGTAGCAAGGTGACCAAAACTGAATACAATACACAAAATGCAGCCTCACTAACGTCTAGTACAACATCCCAGCTTCTATACTCCGTGTTCTGACTGATGAAGGCCGGTGTGCCAAAAGCCTTCTTCACTACCCAGTCTACCTGTGACTCCATTCTCAGGGAATTATGGACTTGTACTCCTAGGTCCCTCTGTTCTAGAACACTCTCCTGGGCCCTACCAATCACTGTGAAAGTCCAACCCCTCATTTGTCTTTCCAAAATGCAACACCTCGCACTTATCTGGATTAAAGTCAATTTTCCACTCCTCGGCCCACTTACCCAGCTGATCAAGATCCTGCTGTAATTCTTCACTGTCTACGACCCCACTTATTGTAGTGTCATCTGCAAACTTACTAACCATATCTTGTACATTCTCATCCAAATCATTGATATAGATGACAAATAACAATGGTTCCAGCACTGAGCCCTGGGGAATACAACTACTCATGGGCACCCAGGCCGAGAAACAACATTTCACCATCACCCTCTGCTTCAAGCCAATTCTGTATCCAGTTAGCTCGCTTTCCCTGATTCACATGTGATCTAACCTTTTATAGCATCCTTCCACACAGAACCTTAAAGGCCTTACTGGAAGCCATATAGACCATGTCTACCACCCTACCCTCATCGATGTTCTTGGTTACTTCTTCAAAAGACTCAATCAAATTCGTGAGACATGATCTCCCACACACAAAGTTGTGCTGACTATCCCTAATCAACCCCTGTCTTTCCAAATGCTTGTAAATCTTACTCCTCAGATTCCCCTCCAGTAACTTATCTAACACAAATGTTAGGATCACTGGCCTATAGTTCTCAGGTTTTTTGACTTACAGCCCTTCTTAAATAAAGGCACAACATCCATAACCCTCCAGTCCTCTGGCACTGCACCTAACGATGATGCATTAATGTCAGCCAGGGCTCCTGCAATCTTTTTTCTACCTCCCCACAGTATTCTTGGATATACCTGGTCAGTCCCCAGAGATTTATCAACTTTCATACGTCTTAAGATGTCCAGACCTCCTCTGCTATAATGCACACTATCCCTAAGACATCCCCATAAACTATCTCAAGTTACAAAGTCTTCATGTCTTTCTCCATGGTAAAAACAGAGGACCTCATTCATTGAGGACCTCGCCCATCTCCTGCGGCTCAACACAAAGATGTCCACTTTGCCCTGTCCCTGGCAGGGCCTTCCTGAAGACACCATCTAAGCCCTTCGCACTGTGGCAGTCCCAGTCTATATTAGGAAAGTTAAAATCCCCAACAATAACAACCCTATTATTCTCGCAAATTTCTGAACTCTCCCTGCATATTTGTTCCTGTAATTCCCGCTAACTATTAGGGGGCCTGTGGTATAATCCCAACAAGGTGATCATCCCCTTCTTGTTTCTCAGCTCCAACCATGAACATAGAACAGTACAGCACAGCAACAGGCCCTTTGGCCCGTGATGTTGTACTAAACTATTTAGCTAATGACACAGAATTAAACTAAAACCTTCTGCCTTCACATGGTCCATATCCCTCCATCTTCTGTATATTCATGCCTAAGAGCCTCTTAAACATATCTATCGCATTTCCCTCCACTATCACCCCTGGCAGTGCACTCCAGGCGCCCACCACTCTGTGTCAAAACCCAGCCCCACACATCTCCTTTGAACTTACCCCCTCTCACCTTAAATACATGCCCTCTAGTATTAGACATTTCGACCCTCAGAAATATACACTGGCTGTCTACCCTATCTATGCCTCTCATAATTTTAAAAATTTCTATCAGGTCTCCTCTCAGCCTCCACTGCTCCAGAGAAAACAACCCTAGTTCGTCCACCCCCCTTATAGCACATGCCCTCTAATCCAGGCAGCATCTTGGTAAACCTCTTCTGCACCTGGTAGCTCTGCACCTCCTCTCCAGAGCCACCATATCCTTCCTATAATGGGTGACCAGAACTGAATGCAGTACTCCAGATGCAGCCTAACCAGAGTTTTATAAAGCTGTAAGATTACTTCCTAACTCTTGAACTCAATGCCTTGACCAAGAAAGGCAAGCATGCCATACACCTTCATAACCACCCCAACAACCTGTGCAGCCACTTTCAAGGAGTTATGGACTTGGACTCCAAAATCCTGTACATCTATGTTGTTAAGGGTCCTGCCACTTACTGTGTACTTTCCCTTCACATTTGATCTCCCAAAGTGCAGCACCTCACACTTGCCTGGATTAAACTCCATCTGCCATTTCTCCACCATATCTGCAGCTGCTCTGTGTCTCACTGTATCCTTTGGCGATCTGCTACATTATCCACAACACCACCAACCTTTGTGTCATCTGTGAACTTACTAACCCACCCACATTTTCATTCGAGTCATTTACAAACATCACAAACAGCAGTGGTCCCAGTACGATCCCTGAGGAAGACCACTAGTCACGGACCTCCAGTCAGATTAAGACCCATCAAACACTACCCTCTGTCATCTATGGGCAAGCCAATTCTGAATCCAAGTGGCCAAATCACCATGGATCCCATGCTTCTTAATCTTCTGGAAGAGCCTACCAGGAGGGACTTTGTCAAACACCCACAGCTCTACCTTCATCAATCACCCTCGTCACCTCCTCAAAGCTCAGTCAAGTTAGTGACCTGTCCTGCACAAATTCAGCCATAGTTTTCCAAATGCTCATAACTCCCATCTCTTTATCCATAAAGTCTCACTGAATGATCCCTCAGTACTTTCATCTCCGACCACTGCCGTGACATTCTCCTTAATCAGAAATGCAACTCCCCTCCTCTCTTTCCTCCGCCTCTATCCCGCCCAAAGCACCAGTATCCCGCAACATTAAATTGCCAGTCCTGTCCCTCCCTTAGCCATGTTTCTGTAATGGTTATAATATCCCAGTCCCACATAGCTATCCATGCCCTGAGATCATCAGCCTTACCTGTCAGGTCTCTTACATTGAAATAAATGCAATTTAACCCAATAGTATTTCCTCACTTCCTACCAGGCTGTCGCCTGTCTCGTCTACTGACCTTACTGTAGATGAAATGTATCGCAACTTCCAGCCTCCCATCTGCCTTACTGCTTCTTTGGATCTCACCCCCCTGCCGAACTAGTTTAAACCCACCCTAGTAGCACTGGCAAATCGGCCTGCTAGGATATTGGTCCCCCTCCAGTTCAGGTGCAACCTGCCCCTCTTTTACAGGTCAGCTCTGCCCCAGAAGAGATTCCAATGGTCCAAAAAACTGCATCCCTGCCCCTGCACCAACTCCTCAGCCACACATTCATCTGCACTGTTCTCCTATTCTTACCCTCACTGGCTCGCAGCACAGAGTAATCCAGAGATCACTACCCTTGAGCTCCTGCTTTTTAACCTTTTTCCTAACTCCCTATATAAACTCTGCAAGACCTCATCCCTTTCTCTGAGTCCCCTTGAGAATGTTCTGCAGCTGCTCAAAGACATGTCCGACCCTGGCACCCAGTTGGCAACCACCATCCAGGAGTCTCTTCTGCGGCCACAGAATCTGTCAGCCCCCCCAACTATCGTGTCTCCTATCACTGTCGTCCTTTATCCTTTCCTGCTGAGCCTGAGTCAGTCCTGGTGCCACAGACCTGGCTGCTGCTGCCTTCCCCTGAGCGGTCACCCCCTCCCCAACCAACAGTATCCACTATGGCATACTTGTTTCCTAGGGGAATGGCCACAGGGGAATCCTGCACTCTCTGCCTATACCCTCTACCTTTCCCGGTGGTCACCCAACTACCTACAGCTTGCACCTTAAGTGTGACCTCCTCACTGAAACTTCCATCTACGGTCCTCTCAGCATCCTGGATTATCTTGAGTGCGTCCAACTTCAGCTCCTTGACGTGGTCATCCAGGAGCTGCAGCTGGAGTTGGACACACTTCCCATGGGTGTGGACATCAGGGGCACTGGAAGTCTCCCTAATCTCTCACATCCTGACTCAACTGCCACCCTGACTGTACCAAGTCTGAAGATTAACATTGAAAGACCTTACCTGCTGAGAATTGTGATATTACATTTGGTAGGAAGAATGATATTTGGCAATACAACCCACAGGGCACAAGTCTACAAGGGCTACAATATCAGACAGATCTGGGGTACATGTGCCTGGTTCATTGAACATGGAGGGCAGGAAGGGATTCATAGAATCGTACCACACAGAACCAAGCCCTTTCGGCCCATCTTGTCCATGCTGACTGTGATACCCATCTACGCTGACCCCATTTGCCCGCATTAAGCCTGTATCCTACCACACCTTTCCTATCCAAGTACTTGTCCAAACACTTGTTAAATGTAATTGTACCTACCCCTACCACCACTTTGCAGCTGATCTATGTCTCACTGCATCCTTAGACAACCTTCTTCCTCATCCACAACTCCACCAATTGTTGTGTCATTTGCAAAATTACGAATCAGACCACCTACATTTTTATCCATGTCATTTATATATATTACAACCAACACAGGTCGCAGTACATCCCTGTGGTACACCACCTGTAACATCTCCGTCACAAAAACGCCCATCCACCACCACCGTCTGCCTCCTATCACCAAACCAATTTTGGATCCAGTGCGCCAGCCTTCTGCCTTAAACCTCTGGACCAGCCTATCATGCAGGACCTTGTCAAAAGCCTTACTGAAGTCCACATAAACCATGTCTACTGCTCTGCCTTCAATTTTCTTGGTTACCTCCTCAAAAAAAACCATGCTGACTCCTGTCATAAATATAAATCCTGTCCCTCAGAATCTTCTCCAAGAACTTCCCTCCCACTGGTGTAAGGCTCACCAGCCTGTAATTTCCAGGCTTATCTTAACTGACCTTTTCGTTCAAGGGAACAAGATTAGCCATCCTCCAGTCTTCTGGTATCTCATCTGCGGCTAACGAAGATGAAAAAATCTTCAGATCTCCAGCAATCTCAACAAATACCAATGAGGAATACTTATTTTGGTTCCCACTCATGTCCCATCTCCACACATAGATTTCCCCTTTAGCCCCTGAGGGGACCTATTTTTTCTTTAGCTACCCTCTTGCTTCTACTTACAAAAGGTTTTGGGATTCTCCTTAATCTTGGTTGACAAGGCCATTTCATGTCCTCTCTTTGACCTCCTAATATCTTTAAATTCACTGCTTCATCCCCTATAAATCACAAAGGACCTACTCAAACCAAATGCTAGTACCTGACATGTGCTTCCTTCTCATTTCTGATCACATCTTCAATTCACTTTGTTAACCAAGGTTCCCCTTTCTTAACATCTCTGCTCCTTATCCTTACAGGGACACGCTGACTCTGAGCTTTTCCTAACCTTTAAATGCCTATTTATCGAATGTTGTTTTTCTGTCTAGCAACTGCTCCTAGTCTACTTTCACCAGATCCTGCTTTATACTGTTGAAATTAGCCTCACCTTAATTCAATATCTTAACTACAAGACCAACTTCATCTTTTTCAATGACCACCCTTAAACTTACCGAGCTATGGTCACCATTTCCAAAGAAATTTTGCTCAAGCACTTCCACCACTTAACCATCCTCATTTCCTGAAATGACTCCAGCCCCTTCCCTTGTAGGACTATTTACAAACTGCTTTAAACCGCCCCCCCCCCCCACCCCGGATGCATTTTACAAATTCCACCCCATCCAAACCCCTTCCACAAAGACAATTCCAGTCAGTATTGGGAAAATTAAAATCCCAATACCTATTTCTGTGGAGTGAGAAACAATTCACTAGTATTTAGAGAGTACAAAAAGGCCATAATCATCCCTGAACTCAAATTGTCTGAAGACATTACCACTCACTAAGTCAGCTTAGACAGTGGGTACCTGCATCTCAATGTTGCTTTAGCAGTTCAGATCCAGAGTACAACATCCCTCCATCATCAGTGTCCAACAAAACTTTGGTTAAAGATCCAAGTCCTGACCACCTGTAAACACTGGACTGTGTGAACTGATTCATACAGGACATGATAGATATGCTTGGGCACTCATTGAATTACAAATGTAGGTAAGTGCAGCCATATTGCAAATTCCTGCCCTGAACTTCCCACAAAAACAAGCAACCTACCTAGCTGGCTGGCTAAAGAATACCTTCATGTTGTTTCACTGGTGATGGAGTATTTGGCATAATGTGGATAATTAAAGATGTTAAAGACGTGATTGAGAGCCAAACCACAAAATAAAATGACTGAATCAATGAACTGCAAGTAAGATACACATTTATGGCCAATATTCATATTCCTGAAAAACAATATCAAAATGGACATAAAAGGAACCTTGGGCTAAAACAAAAATTGTCCTGGTTTGATTTTAAAAAAACGATACAAGCACAACTTAAAGCCTAAAGCTTCATAAAAGTGCTTTGAGACAAAAGCTTAGTCCAAGAAAGAACCAAGTGCTTTACATGGGAGATTTTTTAAAACTCTGCATTTACTCTGATGCCATAAAGTAATTATGCATGCACAGTAAAGAGAAAGATTGAATAAATGTACAAGCAGCCAATCATTGTACAGCAAGTTATGCTGAAATATGGTCTAGGTAACCTAGAAATAGGATCCTATAGCAAATGGCAAGAGGCATCATTAGAGTTTTAGACACTTGAGTAATTTGGCTTAGAAGGCGAAAGGTTTCATAGGACTTCCAGAAATTTTACGACGGCAGTTGGAATGTGATGTCTGAATCTCTTAAAACACATTCGTAGAAAAGCAAATTATGGCTGGTTTATCCAGGATACATTTAACTTTTCATACTTGTTAATCATTATAGAAGTAAGGAGAATTTTATAGTAGTGCAAACAACATGGCTGAGTATCTAGAGTTATGGTCAAGTATCTCTTTAATACAGCATAAGGAAACCAGTACACACCCCTCCAAAATGTAACCCATAACAGTTCACTGGTTAGTTCTATAAAAAGTTAATAGGAAATTCAACAAGACAGTCAGGTAAACTTTTATACTTGTATTTATCAGGTTAATGCTATACAGTTAGTGCATTGTAACACTGCTTGTTAATAAAGCACATTTTGGAAATTCTTCTAGTGCATTTTCGTATTGAGTCTTTGGAAAATCCCAGAGAACCAAACAAGACCATCTCCATAGAACCATAGAACCATACAGCACAAAACAGGCCCTTCGGCCCACCGTGTCATGCCGTCCATCAGACCACCCTCACACTACCTAACCCCTTCCTCCCGCATATCCCTCTATCTCATGTTCCTCCATATGCCTATCCAACAAGCTCTTGAACCTGTTCAATGTATCTGCCTCCACCACCACCCCAGGCAGTGCATTCCATGCACCAACCACTCTCTGGGTGAAAAACCTCCCTCTGACATCTCCCCTGAACCTCCCACCCATAACCTTAAAGCCATGACCTCTCGTCTTGAGCATTGGTGCCCTGGGAAGGAGGCGCTGACTGTCTACTCTATCTATTCCTCTCAATATTTTATATACCTCTATCATGTCTCCTCTCATCCTCCTCCTTTCCAGTGAATAAAGCCCTAGCACCTTAAGCCTCTCCTCATATTCAATACTCTCCAATCCAGGCAGCATCCTGGTAAATCTCCTCTGCACCCTTTCCAACGCCTCCACATCCTTCCTATAATGAGGCGACCAGAACTGAACACAGTACTCTAAGTGTGGCCTAACTAGAGTTTTGTAAAGCTGCATCATAACCTCGCGGCTCTTAAACTCAATCCCGCGATTTATGAAAGCCAACATCCCATTGGCCTTCTTAACTGCTCTTTCCACCTGTGAGGCAACTTTCAACGAACTGTGAATATGAACCCCCAGATCCCTCTGCTCCTCCACACTGCCAAGTACCTTGCCGTTTACCCAGTACTCTGCCCTGGAGTTTGTCCTTCCAAAGTGTACCACCTCACAATTCTCCAGATTGAACTCCATCTGCCACCTGTCAGCCCAGCTCTGCATCCTATCAATATCCCTCTGTAAGCTCCGACAGCCCTCCACACTATCCACAACACCGCCTATCTTAGTGTCGTCCGCAAACTTACTAACCCAGCCCTCCACCCCCTCACCTAAGTCATCTATAAATATCACAAAAAGTAGAGGTCCCAGAACCGATCCCTGTGGGACACCACTAGTCACTGCCTTCCAATCCGAGGGCACTCCCTCCACCACAACCCTCTGCTTTCTACAGGCAAGCCAATTCCTAATCCACACAGCCAAGCTTCCTTGGATCCCTCGGTCTCTGACCTTCTGAAGAAGCCTACCATGAGGAACCTTATCAAACGCCTTACTAAAATCCATGTAAACCACATCCACCACATCAATCTTCCTGGTCACCTCCTCAAACTCTATCAGGCTTGTGAGGCAAGATCTTCCCTTCACAAAGCCATGCTGGCTGTCCCTAATCAGTCCATGATTCTCAAGGTGTTCGTAAATCCTATCCCTTAGAATCCTTTCTAACAGCTTACCCACCACAGACGTGAGACTCACCGGTCTATAATTCCCTGGCCTATCCCTATTACCTTTTTTGAACAAAAAACTTCGGAGGACTCGGGCTTCGGTTCGGAGGACTTCGGAGCAGCTAAGTGTTTTCTCTGTTTATCACTTTTATTAGAGTTTTTGAGTGTAAGGGTTAGTTTTTTGTTAGGGTTTTTAGTGTAAGGTTTAGATTTTTTAGTAAGTTTTTTAAGTAGTCGAGTGGGGGCTGGACTGCGCAGGCGCGGCGCAGGCAGCTTAAAAAGCAAACAGCCTATAGAGCGGGCAGCGTCGGAGCGGGCAGCGGAGTGAGTGGCAGCAGAGTGTTCTGGGCTTTGGCTCAAGGGGCTTCGGCGCGAAGGGGCAAGGAGGGTAAGTAGCTGGTAAGTAGGTAAAGGCAAGGTTTAGCTTTTGGTCATTATAGATTTGTAGGTGGGACTAACTAGGGAAAAAAACAAGGTAGTCAGATGGAGGACATGGTGGTGTGCTGCAGCTGTTTGATGTGGGAACTCGTGGACCTTGCTGCGGTCCAAGATGGCCACATCTGCAGTAAGTGCTTGAGGCTGGACGAACTTCGGCTCAGAGTTGATGAGCTGGAGTTGCAGCTACAAACACTGCGCAGCATAAGGGAGGGAGAGAGTTTTGTAGACACGGTGCATCAGGTGACAGTCACCCCCCTTAGGGTAGGTACATCTGAGGTTCAGGAGGCAGATAGAATGGTGACGGTCAGGGGAGGGAAGAGGAAGAAGAAGTCAGGCAGGCAGACAGGACAGAGAGCCCCGGAGGCTGTTCCCCTCAGTAACAAGTTTTCTGCCTTGGAAGCTGTTGAGCGGGATGACCTGCAGGGGCCTAGCTGCAGTTACCAGGTCTCTGGCACTGGGACCGGTACTGCTGCTCAGAAGGGAAGGGTGGGAAAGAGACTTGCGGTAGTGATAGGGGACTCGATAGTCAGGGAAACAGACAGGAGGTTCTGTGGCAGTGAGCATGAATCCCGGATGGTATGTTGCCTCCCAGGTGCCAGGGTCCGGGATGTCACTGATCGGGTCCACAGAATTCTTGAGTTGGAGGGAGAGCAGCCAGAGTTTGTGGTCCATATTGGCACCAATGACATAGGTAGGAAGGGGGATGAGGTCCTGAAGAGTGAGTTCAGGGAGCTAGGCAGAAAATTGAGGAACAGGACTTCAAGGGTAGCAATCTCGGGATTGCTGCCAGTGCCACGTGATAGTGAAGGTAGGAATAGGAGGAGGTGGCAGATAAATGTGTGGCTGAGAAGTTGGTGCAGGAGAGAGGGTTTTAGATTTCTGGATCATTGGGATCTCTTCTCGCGAAGGTGGGACCTGTACAGAGAGGACGGGTTACACCCGAACCAGAAGGGGGACAATATCCTTGCGGCTAGGTTTGCTAGGGTGGTTCGGGAGGGTTTAAACTAGTTTGTGAGGGGGAAGGGAACCGGAGGTGTAGGTCAGAGGAAGAAGGGGATGGGGAAAAGTTAGATCAAACAGGTAGAGAGGCTTTGGGGAAGGAGAAGCAGAATACAGGCTGTAAAAGTAGTAAGGTAGATGGACTGAAGTGTGTTTACTTAAATGCAAGAAGTGTCAGGAATAAGGGGAATGAACTGAGGGCTTGGATAAGTATGGGGGACTATGATATCGTGGCTATTACTGAGACGTGGCTGACGTCAGGAGAGGAGTGGATATTGAATATTCCTGGTTTTCGGTGTTTTAAGAGGGATAGGGAAGGGGGGAGAAGAGGAGGAGGGGTGGCGATACTGGTCAGGGACACTGTTACGGCTGTGGAAAAGATGGATGTTGTAGAAGGATCATCTCTAGAGTCCGTATGGGTGGAGTTAAGGAACAAGAAAGGAGCAGTTACTCTACTAGGAGTATTCTATAGGCCCCCCGGTAGCAGTAGAGCTGTAGAGGAGCAGATTGGCAGGCAGTGTTTGGAGAGAAGCAGAAATAACAGGGTTATTATAATGGGAGACTTCAACTTCCCAAATATAGACTGGAACCTGCTTAGTGCCAAAGGTTTAGATGGGACAGAATTTGTTAAGTGTGTCCAGGAGGGATTCCTGACGCAGTATGTCGACAGGCCAACTAGAGGGAATGCCATGCGAGATCTAGTTTTAGGAAATGAACCGGGACAGGTGAAGGATCTATTGATGGGTGAGCATTTGGGGGACAGTGACCATTGCTCCATAACCTTTAAAATTGTCATGGACAGGGACAGGTGCAGAGAGGACAAGAGGTTTTTCAGTTGGGGAAGGGCTAACTATGAGGCTATAAGGAGAGAACTTGGGAGTGTAAATTGGGATGTCCTTTTTGAAGGAAAATGTACCATGGAGATGTGGTCGATGTTCAGGGATCTTATGCAGGATGTTAGGGATAAATATGTCCCGGTGAGGCAGAGAAGGAATGGCAGGGTGAAGGAACCGTGGGTGATGAGAGAGGTGGAACGACTAGTTAGGGAGAAGAAGGTAACGTACGTGAGGTATAAGCAGCAAGGTTCAGACAGGGCCCGTGAGGAATATAGGGTAGCGAGGAAGGAACTTAAGAAAGGGCTGAGGAGAGCTAGAAGGGGACATGAAAAGGCTTTGGCTAGTAGGGTTAAGGAAAATCCCAAGGCCTTTTTCAAGTACGTGAAGGGTAGGAGGATGGCTAGTGTAAAGGTAGGTCCGATTAAGGACAAAGGTGGGAGAATTTGCCTGGAGGCGGTGGAAGTGGGAGAAGTTCTCAGTAAGTACTTCACTTCGGTATTCACCAGGGAGAGGGGTCTTGATGATGCGGAAGGGAGTGCTGGTAGGGGTAATGTTCTCGAGGTTGTTGATATCAAGAGAGAGGATGTGTTGAAGTTGTTAAATAATATTAAGACAGATAAATCTCCGGGGCCTGACGGGATTTTCCCCAGGCTGCTTCAAGAGGCTAGGGAGGAGATTGCTGAACCGCTGGTAAGGATCTTTGAGTCCTCGTTGTCTACGGGGGTGGTGCCGGAGGATTGGCGGGAAACTTACAAAATTCTTAAGGGCCTTGTCAGGACAAGAACAGAGTTGATGTTTCGTCAGGCTGGGAGTCTAGAACCAGGGGTCACACTCTCAAAATATGAAGCTAGCCATTCTGTATTGAGCTGAGTGGAAGTTTTATCACTCAGTGGAAAGTGAATCCCATGAAGGGTGTGGAGCCTCAGCCTCAGTATGGAGTTATAGTGCAATACAGCACAGGTACAGGCCCTTCAGCCCAAACAGTCCATGCCAACCACAGTGCCCACCTTGCCAGTCCCAATTTCCTACGTTCGGCCCATATCCCTCCAAGCCCCTCCCCTCCATGTACCTATCCAAGTGCTTCTTAAATGATACTGTTGTACCTGCCTCACCCACTTCCTCTGGCAGCTCGTTCCATAAACTCACCACTCTCTGTGTGAAAAAGTTGCCCCTCAGGTCCCTTGTAAATCTTTCCCCTCTCACCCTACATCTGTGGCCTCTAGTTTTGGACTCCCCGACCCTGGGGAAAAGACTGTTACCATCCACCTTATCTCCGCCTCTCATAATTTTAAGTATTTCTATAAGGTCGCCCCTCATTCTCCTACATTCCAAGGAATAAAGACCTCGCCTGGCCAACCTCTCCCTGTAACTCAGGCCCTCGAGTCCTGGCAACATCCTCATTAATCTTCTCTGCACTCTTTCCAATTGAACCACGTCTTTTCTATAACAGGGCAACCAAAACTGTACACAAGTGCGGCCTCACCAGTGACTTATACAACTGCAACATAATGTCTCAATCTCTGTACTGACTGATGAGGCCAACACGCTGAACGCCTTTTTCACCCCCATCTACCTGTGACGCCGCTTTCAGTGAACTCTACACTCGTACTCCTTGGTCCCTCTGTTCCACTACACTCCTCAGTGCCTGACCATTCATAGTACAAGTCCACACTGATCTGACTTTTCAAATTGTACACTTTTGGTCACCCTGTTATAGGACCTGAGGGGCAACTTTTTCCACACATAGGAGGGAGAGTATGAGGAGCGAGCTGCCAGAGGAAATGGTTGAGGCAGATACAATAGTAACATTTAAAAAGCACTTGGATAGAATGTGTACAAGTACATGGAGGGGATGGGCCAGGAGGGATACGGGTCGAATGCGGGAAATTGGGATGAGCTGTGTGGGCACCGTGGTCTGTATGGACTGGTTGGGCTGAAGGACCTGTATCCGTGCTGTATTGTTCTGTGGCTCTAAATGCATCACTTCACCGTATTGAAATCCATTTGCCACTCCTCGACCCACTTCCCTAACTAATCAAGATCCCCCTGTAACCTACGATAATCTTCTTCACTGTCAACACCACCTCGTAATTTCTTGTCATCCGCAAACTTACTGATCAAGCCTTGTGCATTCACATCCAAATCATTTATTTAAATAATGAATAACAAGGGTCCCAACACCAACCCCTGTGGCACACCACTGGTCACTGGCCTCCATTCCGAGAAACAACCTTCAACCACCCACACCCTGCAGGAGGAGCATCCCACTGCCCTAACTGCCACGCTGCCTACACTGAGTCAAGTGCTAAGGATGAACAGGAAAATAAAAACTGTACCTGCTCCTCACCTGTGCCTCTTCGCCAAAGCCTCTTAAGCCAAAACCTCAACTCCCCACTCTCACACTAGCCCACTCTTACAATGGCTGCTCCGAAATGACCGCTCCAAAACAATTTTTCAAATTGTAAACAGACTTGCAAAAAAGTCTTATTTTAATTCCAAAGAGAAAAAGGCAATCAGTCACTCAGTTAAATTCTTAATTATTACCCAAACAGAACATTAAAAATGTTAAAGTAAAATAATAGTGAAAAAAAATTAAATTTATCCATGTTCCAGAAGCAAGCACGAAAAAATTAACAAAGCACAGGAAAATATCTCCGGGCATAAAAATCATTTAAACCTATAAGTTAATCATTGCTTGGTAGACCAATTAAGTACAAAGTCAAAGAAAAGCACATTTCTTGACCACCTGGCGACAAAAAGTTAACCTTGGAGGAAATCTTCGGCTTCTTTACCTGCGTGATCTGTCGGGAAGTGAAATTCTCAGACGGGCTGAGAACAATAATGCAGGTTGGTAATTCTCTTGATAAAGCCACGGCATAATCGGTTTGTTAAAAAAAAATTGTTTTGGCTAATCTTTCCTTTTTGTTTAGTCTATGGATGGTGCCTTGCATTCTTTTAAATTTGGAGATATGCCACCAAAAGGTCAGGGTTAAACAATAGTGGGTAGCATTCTGGCCGTCTATTGGCCAGTTTTCGGGCTTTTCTGGGTGGGGGGTGGGTCTGTTTTTAGGTTAGTTGTTTTTTCCCTCTGGACTGATAAACTACAAATATGTCCGAACTGTTGTCATTACCAGCTCCTCTTTGAACTTTTTTTCTCTTCCTGTTAATGAATCTCCTTAGCAACAAGGTTAACCCTTTACATACCATGTCTTTTAGGCTATTAAAATGGATAAGATGATTAATTTTGTTACATGAAATACAAACAGCTTGAATAATCCAATTAAGCCGAAGAAGATCTTTAAAGTTTTTCATAGACTGAATGCTCAGAATATTTTTGCGCAGGAGACTCATATTAGGAGAGAGGATAATCAACGCTTTTTTAGATTTTGGAGGGGTCAACAGTTTCATTCTAACTCATAAGCAAAGGTGAAAGGAGTCTCTCTTTTTATAGACTCCTCAATTTCATTTGTTCATCATGAGACAATTTCAGACCCGATTGGTAGATTTCTATTAATTACTGGCTTACTTCATAACAAAAACATTGTTATGGTTAACGTTTATGCACCAAATGTGGATCATCCCGAGTTTGTTAAACATTTATTTGCATCTTTTCCTAATTTAAATGAATATACGTTGATTATGGGTGAAGATTTTAATTGTTGTCTGAACCCTTCAATGGATAGATCTGTGTTGAATCTTGCACTTCCCAACAAATCTGCTGTTTTTAACAACTCTTTTTTAGTTGATTCCTGAATTTTAGAAATTTGGAGATTTCTACACCCAAGTGATAAAGAGTTTTCATTTTTTTCTCATGTCTATCACAACTACTCTAGGATTAATTATTTTTTTATCAATTCTTGATTAGCTCCTTTTGTTACTGACTGTAAGTACGATGCAATTGCTGTTTCTGATCACATGCCAATGAAACTATCAATTAAATTAGCGGACGTACCCTCTGGTGCCAGACAATGGCGGCTCAATCCTTCTTTACTGCAGGATTTAGACTTCGTTCATTTTATTTCTTCTCAACTAATTTTACTGAAGAAATTTCCAGTGGGATATTATGGGATAATTTTAAAGCTTATATCCACAGTCAAATTATTTCATACTCTGCTGGCCTGAAAAAATGAACTAACAATGAATTACGTATATTGGCTGATAAGATTAAAGAAATCGATAAAACTACTCTGATGCTCCTAGTTTGGAGCTCTATAAAATGAGAACAGAACTTCAATTACAACACAGTTTATTATTAACATCTCCAACTGAAAATCAATTACTCAAAACCAAAAGTCAGCTTTATATACATGGTGATAAATCTGGTAAATTGTTGGCTGTTTCAATGAAATGTCAGATTATTAAAGTTAATAAACGAGATGGTAACTACACGGTAGACCAAACTCAGAGACCTGGGACTCAACACCTCCCTCTGTAAATGGATCCTTGACTTTCTGACCAACAGACCGCAATCAGTGAGGATAGGCAGCAATACCTCCGGCACGATTATTCTCAACACTGGTGCCCCACAAGGCTGCATGCTCAGCCCTCTATTCTACTGCCTATATACTCATGACTGTGTGGCCAGATTCTGCCCTAACTCCATCTACAAGTTTGCAGATGATACCACTGTAGTAGGCTGTGTCTCAAATAACGATGAGTCGGGGTACAGGAAGGCGATAGAGAGCTTAGTGACATGGTGTCATGACAACAACCTTTCCCTCAATGTCAACTAAGGAGCTGGTCATTGACTTCAGGAAAGGGGGCGGTGTACATGCACCTGTCCGCATCAACGGTGCTGAGGTCGAGAGGCTTGAGAGCTTCAAGTTCCTAGGAGTGAACATCACCAATAGCCTGTCCTGCTCAAATCACGTAGATGCCACGGCCAAGAAAGCTCATCAGCATCGCTACTTCCTCAGGAGGCTAAAGAAATTCGATATGTCCCCTTTGACACTCACCAACTTTTATTGATGCACCATAGAAAGCATCCTATCTGGATGTATCACGGCTTGGTACGGCAACTGCTCTGCCCGGGACCGCAAGCAACTGCAGAGAGTTGTGGACACAGCCCAGCGCATCACAGACACCAGCCTCCCCTCCATGGACTCTGTCTTTACCTCTCATTGTCTTGGTGTAGCAGCCAGCATAATCAAAGAGCCCATCCACCCAGGTCATTCTCTCTTCTCTCCTCTCCAATCAGGCAGAAGATACAGGAGCCTGAAGGCATGTACCACCAGGCTCAAGGACAGCTTCTATCCCATGGTGATAAGACTATCGAACGGTTCCCTTATACAATGAGATGGACTCCTTGACCTCACAATCTACCTTGCTGTCACCTTGTACCTTATTGTCTACCTGCAATGCACTTCTCTGTAGCTGTGACACTTTACTCTGTATTCTGTTATTGTTCTTACCCTGTACAACCTCAATGCACTGTGTAATTAATTGATCTGTACGATCAGTACAAGTGACAATAATAAACCAATTTACTCTCACTCCAAGTCCTGACTCTGCAAAATGAAAAACTCAGTATGTTTGAGAGAGCTCACTGAATCACCTCACTGAATGGTATAATGGCACATTATACCATTCTATACACGGAGACGCATTATCGACAGTGTTATGTTTTAACTGTTGCATGATAGACGAGGGCTTCATCAAGGAGAAACACAGTTATTGGAGTGTTTTTTGTTATTCAGTGAACAAAATGTGTCTTGATACAAAATACAACGTAAACTGACAACAATGAACTCAGTCACATCAGAGCAGCAGTGGGATAGAAGGTGAAGTCAGAAAGACTTCACCTGGGTAATGGGCCAGGTTGTGACTCTTCTTAAAGTGCAGATCCAGCGTTAACTGCCTGGCCTGATTCTTCCACTTGGGAGCATTTCTCTGTTGCAGGAGAGTGTCGACCACAATCTTCTTCACTGCTCTCCTAGGCTGAGTCATCCTTTGATAACTGCTCTAATACCTCTTTGATCGTTCTGATACTGCCCATCAAACTGTTGCGGTTGAGTGGACAGTCAGAGACTTTTTCCCAAGGCGAAAATGGCTAATGTGAGTGGGCATAATTTTAAGGTGATTGGAGGAAGGTATGGGGGGGTGGGGGAGGATGTCAGAGGCAAGTGTTTTTGTTTCCCTCACACAGAGAGTGGTGGGCGTGTGGAATGCACTGCCTGCAGAAGTGATGGAGGCAGATACATCAGATACATTGAGGACATTTAATAGGCACATGAATGACAGAAAAATGGAGGAATACGTGGGAGGGAAGGGTTAGATAGATCTTAGAGCAAGATAAAACCAAAGGGCCTGTACTGTGCTGTAATCTTCTATGTTCTGTTAAAGCTGGCAAGTTAAAATCATTTGATCTTGTATTGTTTAGTTCATTAGTCACTTCTCCCCCAACCTCTGAGACAGCACTGAATGGGAACCTGTTCGGCCCAAACCCCCTCCCCTTATTTCACTGAAGCTCAGCATGTGAACCTTCACACATTGTGACTCTCACACATTCCCATCCACTCCATTAACCCACTGTAACAAATAACTTACAGTTCATGAAAATAAAACTTGGGTTAGTCATCTGAAATAAAACAGAAAATGCTGGAAACACTCAGCAGGCCAGGCAGTGAAATAGAGTTAGTGCTTTAGGTCAAGGATAGTTGACCATAGATGGTTAACCTATCAGTACAACCTTGGGATGTGGGGGAAACTAGAGCACCCGGAGGAAATCCGCTGGTGTGGGGAGAATAGGGTGAACTCCGCACAGGCAGCAGCCAAGGTCTGGATCAAACTTGGGTGCCTGGGCTGCTGTACTGCCGTCTCACTGTTTCAAAACATTCTTGGGGAGCGGGACAGAACAGATGCTGAGTTGGTTTTCCCACAGGTGGAGCAGTTGAACCAGATGTCACAAACTCAAAGGGGAGATCCATTCAGGAATGAGACAAGAAGAAACTTCTTCACCCAGAGGTTGGTGAATCTTTGGAACTCTCTACCCAAGAGGGCTGAAGAGGCTCCATTGCTGAATACAGCCTGTATAGATCAATAGACTTTGAGATATTGAGGGAATCAAGAAACATTGTGTTAGTACAAGAAAGTGGCACTGTCATGAAGTTATTGAATGGCAGAGCATAGAAGGGAGCAGGTGGCCCACTCCTTCTTCTGATGCTCTCATATTCGTATACATCCACTTGAGTAGCAAAAGGAGGGCAGTGAAGGACTCTGCAGGAAGGTGGCACTCCCAATGTTAGAAAGCAAAGCATTGAAATTGGCTCTAGGCTAGTTCTAGACACCCAGCCAGGGGAAAATGGCTGTTCCACATTTATCCTGTGAAGTCTCAAGAATTTTGTTTTAAGTTTTAATCATCCTTTCCTGGTTCCCAATCCTTGGGCATTATACGCCTTTTCTTTCAATCTAACAAGGATTCAGGAACTCAAGACGATCATCACTGGAGCAAAATGTAGAATGTATTACCTGGAAATACCTGGGAAAGATGAAGTAGAAAATATATTGATCTCAAGAAGCATGAATGATATCACACGGCCACACCTGGATGTAATACACCCACACAGATCTCCCAGGTTTTGTACTTTAAAAAAATCAACATCATTTTCAGTCAGTTAAAAGACAGCTGAGTCAGCAAAGTTAGTCTTATGCAAGAACATGAGTCACAGGATTGATCAACTTTTAAAGGGCTGATAGAAGGCACAATATGCATCTTATACATTAACCAGCCCACTTTGTTACTTAAACCAAAGTTAAACATCTTCTTATTTCATTCTGATGAATTTTTTTCACAACAATTTTATAAATGATCATTTTTGGGTATTATGAATGTTGGGGCAGGTAGCTTAGAACTTTTGCTGTACAGAGGACATTTCTTCAGGTTACAGGGCCATTCCTTCCATGCATAACGAACTCCACTCACTTTCTGCTGACACTGTTCCAGAGACAAAGACAGTATATTGAAGAAATTGTCAACTATGGGGGCAGAAACCCACTTACAGCTGGAATAATTCCACATTGTACAGCATCGAATCTGTGGGGGAGAAAAAACATCCGATCACCGACATTGGTCCAGTCCACCACCACAGCTCACCACCACCACAGCTCACCAATTGGTCCAGCTCACCACCACCACAGCTCACCAATTGGTCCAGTCCACCACCACCACAGCTCACCAATCTCAGCACACAAATGATCACAGACAATTTTATTCCATAACCACAAATTAATTTTGGATTGCCAAGAAAAAAGGTGATAAGTTTTCTTCTTTTACAGGAGCATGCCTCAACATTACCCAAATCTGCAAGTTGATAAACAGGCTTTAGAGTCATACAGCACAGAAACAGGCCCTTCGGCCCAACTGGTTCATGCAAACCAAGATGCCCCATCCAAGTTAGTCCCATTTGCCAGCATTTGGCCCATAACCCTCTAAACCTTTCCAATCCATGTACCTGTCCAACCGTCTTTTAAAAGTTGTTATTGTACCTGCCTCAACCACTTCCTCTGGCAGCTCATTTCACATAGATACCACCCTTTGTGCAAAAAAAGTTGCCCCTGAAGTTCCTCTTAAATATTTCACCTCTCACCTCTGGGTAAAAGACTGAGTGCATTCCCCCTATCTAAACCCCTCATACACCTCTACAAGATCACCTCTCAGCCTCCTTTGCTCTAAGGAATAAAGTCCTAGCCTGTCCAACCTCTCCCCTTAACTCAGTCTGTCAAGTCCTGGCAACATCCTTGTAGATCTTTTCTGTACTCTTTCCAGTTTAATAACATCTTTACTATAAGCAGGGCGACCAAAACTGAACACAACACTCCAAGTGCAGCCTCACCAGTGTCCTGTACAACTGGTTAAACTGATTTTCAAACAAGACTGTTTTAATTTCAAAGTGGATGACTGTCATGCATTGGGTTATAACTCCAAGACGTTGAGCTTCCTGCTCTGCACAAACTGGCAGGAGGCCGACATGGTTGTTGCTTCTTGCTTCCGACATAAACAGACCTGCTGATCAGTATGTATTCTTGTGGTAGGCACAGAAGAGTATCATGTGCACCACATATCTCCATTACATAACTTAAAAATTAAATTGTGACAGTTCTGCGGCAGCTTCTTCCTTCTCATTGCATTTCCCGGGGGCAAGTAACTGGTAAGTGCTGGGTACATTCAGCAGTTTGTGTGATGATAGGACACACTAATTTTGTAAGAGGAGTTCTTTTAAAAGAGGAGTTCTTTACCCAGAACCTGTAGCCCAAGAGAAATTACTCCATCCCTAGCATGGAGCTGTGCAAGGGATCAACTTTAGAGAGAGAACGATTTTTCTGCTGGCTAAAAACCTTCCTAGTTAAGAAAAGGTTTTTCTGTCACAGAATGAACTTCCATCCAGTGCTAATTGGCATTCATTTACCTGACTAATTTAATAACTCAAAAGTTTTGAAGGCACAAAGGAAGCAAGCTGTAATTGGTTCTAACTCAGTGAAAGTTTTGAACAAACCTGTGTCAATAAATCTCTCAACAGATGAGTTTTTTGGAACCACAGCACAGCACAGCAGAAGAACTGGCCCTCTAGCCTACGCCAACCTTTCCACCCAACTACACTAAACCCATTTGCCCACAGTAGGTTCTTATTCATCTATGCCTTGCCTATTTATGTGCCTGTCTAAATGCCCCTTAAACATAGTGACCACAAGTAACTGCAGAGCGTTGTGGACACAGCTCAGCACATCACGGAAAACCAGCCTCCCCTCCATGGACTCTGTCTACACTTCTCGCTGCCTCAGTAAAGCAGTCAACATAATCAAAGACCCCACCCACCCTGGACATTCTCTCTTCTCTTCTCTCCCATCAGGCAGAAGATACAAAAGCCTGAAAGCACGTACCACCAGGCTCAAGAACAGCTTCTATCCCACTGTTATAAAACTATTGAATGGTGCCCTAGTACGATAAGATGGACTCTTGACCTCACAATCTACCTTGCAACTTATTGTCTGCCTGCACTGCACTTCCTCTGTAGCTGTGACACTTTATTCTGCATGCTGTTATTGTTTTACCTTGTACTACCCCAATGCATTGTATGGATGGCATGCAGAACAAAGTCTTTCACTGTTCCTCAATATATGTGACAATAATAAACCAATTTATCAATTTAGTAACTGTATCTGATTCCAGCACCTCCTCTGGCAGCACAGTCCAGATATCAACCACTCTCTGTGTGTAAAAAAACTTACCCCTCAGAGCCCTTTTAAATCTCCTACCTCTCACCTAAAACCTACATCCTCTTGTTCTTGATACCCCTACCAGGTAAGAGAAGATTTTGACAGTCTACACTATCTATGCATCACATAATCTTACATAATTCCACCAGATCACCCTCTGCTCCAGAGAAAACAAGCCCAGCCTTTTCAATCTCTCTCCATAACTGAAGTCCTCCAATCCAGGAAACATCCTGCTGAACCTCTTCAACCACTTTCGAGGCCATGGCGTCTACGTGGTTGGACCAGGAGAGGCTATTGGTGATGTTCACTCCAAGGAACTTGAAGCTCTCAACCTGAGTGCCATTGATGAGCATGTGCACTGCCTCCCATCCTGAAGTCAATGACCAGCTCTTTTGTTTTACTGACACTAAATGAAAGATCGTGTTGTGACACCATGTTACTAGGCTCTTTATCTCTTTTCCTGTACTCCAACTCATCGTTATTTGAGATTCAGCCCAGCACAGTGGTGTTATCTGCAAACTTGTAGATGGACTTAGAGCAGAATCTGGCCACACAGTCTTGAGTGAATAGGGACTGAGGACACAGCATGTAGGGCACCAGTGTTGAGGATAATCATGGCAGAGGTGTTGCTGCCGATCCTTACTGATTGCTGTTTGTTGGTCAGTAAGTCAAGGCTCCAGTTGCAAAGGGAGCTGTTGAGTCTGAGGTCCAGGAATTTGGAGACGAGTTTGCTTAGAATTATGGTATTGAAGGCAGAGCTGTAGTCAATAAATATTAGTCTGATGTAGGTGCCTTTACTATCCAAATGCCCCAGAGGTGAGTGTAGGGACAGGGAGATGGTGTCCACCATGGACCTGTTTCAATGGATGGTGAACTGCAGTGGGTCGAGGTTTTCTGGGAGGCTGGAATTGATGTGTGCCATGACCGGCCTCTTGAAGCACTTCATGATGGTGGATGTCAGAGCCACCGGGTGGCAGTCATTAGGGCATGTTACCTTATTTTTATTTGGTACCAGGATGATAGTGGTCTTCTTAAAGCAGGTAGGAACCTCAGATTGAAGTAGTGAGAGGTTAAAATGTCTGCAAATACCCCCACCAGCTAATCTGTGCAGGATCTAAGGACACGGCTGGGGACTCCATGCAGGCCACATGCTTTCTGTGGGTTCCCTCTCCAGAGGACTGATCTGACATCTGCAGTGGTGACTGTGGGTTCAGGTGCATTGGAGGCTGTCAGGGTGGGTGGTGACATTCCAATCCCCTTTTGTTCAAAATGTGCATGGAATGTGTGAAGCTCATCAGGAAGGGATGCACTGTTATCAGTGATGCTGCCCAACTTTGTTTCGTAGCCCGTTAAAGCATGTAAACCCTGTCACAACTAACGGCTGGTCTGGGACCTGATTTTGGTCTGGTATTGTCTCTTAGCATCTCTGATAGCTTTATGAAGGTTATATCTCAATTTCCTGTACAAGTCAGGGTCACTTGATTTGAACACCACAGTCCTGGACTTCAGTAGGGAGTGGATCTGCCGGTTCATCCATGGTTTCCGGTTTGGGAACACCCGCATTGTCCTCTTTGGTACACAGTTGTCTACACACTTGCTGGTAAAGTCCGTGATGGTGGTGACATACTCATCTAGGTTGGCTGCTGAGTCTTTGAATGTCGACCAGTCTCCCAACTCAAAGCAGTGGCGTAGAAGCTCCTACCTCCTCAGACCAGCACTGTACAAGTTTCTGTACTGGATCCTCATGTATCAGTTTCTGTTTGCACACAGGGAGGAGGGGTGCAGCCTGGTGGTCTGATTTACCAGAGTGGGCAGGGGATGGATCAGCAGGCATCTTTGATGGTTGTGTAGCAATAGTCAAGGGCCCCTGGTGGGACAGGAAATGTGCTGGTAGTATTTTGGTCACATACTCTTGAAGTTGACCTGGTTGAAGTCACTGGATATGATGAGGAGGGCCTCAGCGTATCCCATTTCAAGGCTGTTGACCACGGAGTACAGTTCATTGAGTGCAGGCTTCACCTCCACCTCGGGTGGGATGTAGACTGCCATCAGGACAGCTGAAGTGAACTCCCATGGCAGGTACTATGGGTGGCACTTCACTCTTAGATATTCTAAGTCCAGTGAGCAGGAACTGGTCCAGATCATCACGTCTGAGCACCATAAGCAGCTGATTAGGAAGCAGACCCCTCTGCTGCTTGCTTTTTCCAAGGACGCCATATGGTCCACCCAGTGAATTGAGAAGCCCTCAGGTTGTATGTCGCAGTCAGGTGAAGCAGGTGTAACAGGTGAGACAGAGTGCGTAGCAGTCGCTCAGTTCCATTTGATAAAGTCAGTCTTGCTTTTAGTTCATCAACTTAGTTCTCAATGGCCTGGACATTAGCTAGTAGTATGCTGGGGAGGGGAATTGAATCTGCCTCATTTGGACGATCCGTCAGTAATTTCATCTCGGACTACTGCCGCAACATTCTCCTTAATCTTGCAGGAGGCTGGAAATCAGGGAGACCTTCAGTGTCCCTAATCACTACACCTGCAAGAAGTGCATCCGGCTGCAGCGCCTTACAGACCGTATTAGGGAACTGGAGCTGGATGAACTCTGGATCATTCGGGAAACTGAGGAGATGACAGATAGGAAATACAGGAAGACAGTTACACCCAGGTTGCAGGATGCAAGTAGCTGGGTAACCGTCAGGGGAGGGAAAGGGAACAGACATTCAGTGGAGGGGACCCCTGTGGCCAATCCCCTCAAATAACAAGTATATCGTTTTGGATACTGTCGGGGGGGGGGGGGGGGGGGGGGCGCGGGGACACCCTACCAGGTGAAAGCCACGGCAGCCAGGTCTCTGACACTGAATCTGATTCTGTGGCACAGAAGGGAAGGGGGGGGGGGGGGGGTGCAGAAGACGACTGTGGTGGTGATGGGGGATTCATTGGTTAGGGGAACAGATAGGAGATTCTGTGGATGAAAATGAGACTTCCTGATGGTAAGTTGCCTGCCAGGTGCCAGGGTCAGAGACATCTCGGATCGAGTCCACAGCATTCTTAAGGGGGAGGGTGAGCTGCCAAAAGTCATGGTACACATTGGTACCAACGGCATAGATAGGAAAAGGGATGAGGGCCTGAGCAGGGAACATAGGAGTTAGGAAGGAAGCTAAAAAGGACCTCAAGGGTGCTAATCTCTGGATTGCTCTCTGTGCCACGCACCAGTGAGGGTAAGAATAAGAAGATATGGCAGACGAATGTGTAGCTGAAGAGTTGGTGCAGGAGGCAGGGTTTCAGATTTGGGGATCACTGGGATCTCTTCTGGGGAAGGTACAACCTGTACAAAAGGGTCGGGTTACACCCGAACTCGACAGGGACCAACGTCCTTGCAAGCAGGTTTGCTGGAGTTGTTGGGGGGGGGGGTTTAAACTAGGTTGGCAGGGGGATGGGAACCAGAGCGTTCGGTCAGATGATGGAGCAGTTGGTGTAAAGGTAGATGCATTATGTGGAGAGACTGTGAGGAAGGATAGACAGTGGACAGGTCATAAACACAGTCAGTTGGATGGGTTGAAATGTCTTTACTTTAATGCGAGAAATATTAAGAATAAGGGTGATGAACTCAGAGCACGGATCAGTACATGGAATTATGATACTGTGGCCATTACAGAGACTTGGCTGTTGCAAGGGCAGGATTGGCTGCTTGAGGTTCCAGGGTTAAGATGTTTCAAAAGGCATAGGGAAGGAGGTAAAAGGGGCTGGGGGGAGGGGGGGGGGTGGTGGGAAGGGGAGTGGGTGAAGTCAGAAACAGGAAGGGAGAGATCACTCTATTGTGAGTATACTCTAGGCCCCCCAGTAGCCACCAGGACACTGAGGAGCAGATCAGGAGGCAGATTTTGGAAAGGTGCAAAAATAACAGGGTTGTTGTCATGGGAGACTTCAACTTCCCTAATATTGATTGGCACCTCCTTAGTGTAAAAGGTTTAGATGGCGCAGAATTTGTTAGGTGTGTCCAAGAAGGATTCTTAACACAGTATGTAGACAGGCCAAATAGAGGAGAGGCCAGACTGGATCTAGTACTAGGCAATGAACCTGGTCAGGTGACAGACATCTCAGTGGGCGAGCACTTCGGAGATAGTGACCACAACTCCCTGATCTTTATCATAGCCATGGACAAGGATAGGAGCAGACAATATGGAAAAGTTTTTAAATGGGGGAGGGCTAATTATGACTGTTTTAGGCAGGATCTTGGGAACGTAAATTGGGAGCAGATGTTCTCAGGGAAATGCACAGAAGAAACATAGAGGCTGTTAAGGGAACACTTGCATGGGGTTCTGGATAGGTTTGTCCCACTGAGACAGGGAAAGGATGGAACGGTAAAGGAACCATGCTTGACAAGAGAAGTGAAATATTTAGTCAAGAGGAAGAAGGAAGCATACATAAGCTTTTGGAAGCAAAAATCAGGCAGGGCTCGAGAATTAGCTAGGAAGGAGCTTAAGAAGGAACTTAGGAGAGCAAGAAGGGGACATGAGAAGGCCTTGGTGAGTAGGATTAAGGAAAACCCCAAGGCATCCTACATGTATGTGAGGAACAGGAGGATGACTAGAGTGAGGGTAGGACTGCTTAGAGATAAAGGGGGAAATACGCTTGGAGTTGGAGGAGGTAGGGGAAGTCCTTAATGAATACATTGCTTCAGTGTTCACTAGGCAGAGGGACTTTTATGAATGTGAGGTCAGTTTAGAACAGCTAATGTGCTGGAGCATGTTGAGAATAAGAAAGAGGTCGTGTTGGAGCTTCTGAAAAACATTAGGATAGATAAGACCCCAGGACCGGACGGGATATACCCCAGGAAGCAAGGGAAGAGATTGCTGGGGTGTTGACGATGATATTTGCATCCTCCTTGGCCACAGGAGTGGTACCAGAAGGTTGGAGGATGGCAAATGTTGTTCCTTTGTTCAAGAGAGGTAATAGTGATAATCCTGGGAATTATAGACCAGTGAGTCTTGCCTCAGTGCTGGGCAAGCTATTAGAGACGATTCTCAGAGACAGGATTTACGAGCATTTGGAGAAGCATAGTCTTATTAGGGATAGTCAGCATGGCTTTGTGAGGGGCAGGTCATGCCTCACGAGCCTGATGGAGTTTTTTGAAGAGGTGACAAAACAAGTAAATGAAGGTAAAGCAGTGGATGTGGTGTATATGGATTTTAGTAAGGTGTTTGACAAGGTTCCCCATGGTAGGCTCATCCAGAAAATCATGAGGCATGGGATCCATGGAAACTTGGCTGCATGGATTTAGAATTGGCTTGCCCACAGAAGGCAGAGGGTGGTAGTAGATGGAGAGTATTCTGCCTGGAGCTTGGTGACCAATGGTGTTCCGCAGGGATCTGTTCTGGGACCCCTGCTCTTTGTGATTTTTATAAATGACTTGGATGAGGAAGTGGGGGGATGGGTTAGTAAGTTTGCGGATGACATGAAGGTTGGAGGGGTTGTGAATAGTGTAGAAGGTTGTCGTAGGTTACAACAGGATATAGACAAGATACAGAGCTGGGCGGAGAAGTGGCAGATTGAGTTCAATCCGGAAGAATGTGAAATGGTACACTTTGGAAGAATGAACATGAAGGCAGAGTATAAGGTTAATGGCAGGATTCTGAGCCGTGTTCAAGTCTATAGATCCCTCAAAGTTGCTGCGCAAATTGATAGGGTGGTTAAGAAGGTATGGTGTGCTGGTCTTCATTAGTCGGGGGATTGAGTTGCAAGGTAATGTTGCAGATCTATGAAACTCTGGTTAGACCACACTTATTGTGTTCAGTTCAGGTCTCCTCATTATAGGAAGTCTGTGGAAGCTTTAGAGATGGTGCCGAGGTGATTTACCAGGATGCTGCCTGGATTAGAGAACACATCTTATGAGAAAAGGTTGAGCAAGCTAGGACTTTTCTCTTTGGAACAACACAGGATGAGAAGCAACTTGACGGAACCATAGAACTATACAGCACAGTTCTCTAAAGGTGTATAAGATTATGAGGGGTATAGACAGAGTGGACAGCCAGCACCTTTTCCCCAGGGCAGCAATGGCCAATACCAGAGGACATCTGTTTACAGTCAGAGGACGAATGTTCAGGAGAGATGTCAGAGGTAGGTTCTTTACACAGAGAGCGGTGGGTGCCTGGAACACACTGCCGGGGGTGGTAGAGGCTGTTACAACAGGAACATTTAAAAGGCATTTAGATCGGCAGGTGGAAGTAAGAAAAATGGAGGGTTATGGGCTGTGCAGGAGGGAAGGGTTTGATTGATCATGGAGGAGGTGTTCATATAGTTCAGCACAAGATTGTGGGCTGAAGGGCCTGTACTGTGCTGTACTGTTCTATGTTCTATAAATGCAACACCCCCTCCTCTTTTTCCTGCACCTCTATCCTGCCTTTAGGACCTGTACCTAAAGCTGCCTGTCCTGTCCCTCCCTTAGCTATGTTTCTGTTATAGCTATAATATCCAGTACAATGTAGCTATATTATGCTGGAGGAACTCAGCTCCATGGATGCTGCCTGGCCTACTGAGTTCCTCCAGCATCATCGTGTTTTTCGTCTAGATTCCAGCATCTGCAGTCCCTTGTTTCTCCACAATGTAGCTATCTATACCCTGAGTTCATCCGCCTCACCTGTCAGGACTCTTGCATTGAGATAAATGCAATTTAATCCAAGTCTTTCCTCACTCCCTGCTTTGCTACTGCCTGTCCTGTCTCCTGACCCTACTGTCATTGAATTCTGTCTCAACTTCCAGCCTCCCATCTGCCTCACTTCTGCTTTGGATCCCACCCCCCTGTCAAACTAGTTTAAACCCTCCCTAGTAGCACTGGTAAATCTGCCTGCTAGGATATTGGTCCCCCTTATCTGAAGAAAGATGTTCTTGCTATGAAGAGTGTTCAACAACGATTTAGCAGAACCAATTCCAGGAGATGCTAAACATAACTTTTTCTTTAACAAATCCATGTTGACCATGCTCAATCCTATTATTCTGTCCTGAGGATCAGACTCAGGAGAACACATCTGTGTGTAGAAGATTTAAGAGGGAGCCTATGGAAATCATATCATCCAATCCAAAATATGTTAAGGTTGTGAAGCTAGTGTTTGCCCTCCTCAGCTATACCATCAGGTGCGAAAGTTAAAGCAGTCTTCAAAAGCTGACTGCAACTGCACATACCTCAAATATGTCCTTACTGAGCTCCAGCACAGCAAGTTCCTGGGAATAGGTGATTCTCAATTCTGTGGAGTTCTTTAGCTGGAAGTATTTTGGAAAAGGTCCCTGGAAAACAATTCCTGCCTCTCCGTAAGCTATGGCAAGAGCACCAAGGTACAATCTGTAGGCTACTTCTTGTTTATATCGAGGATGAATGCTGAAAAATATGAAAGTAAATGTTTGTTGTCACTTGTATACAAATCTGATTCTCCAGAATTTGAGTGTTGTGGATTCTGACCAACTCCCAATGTTAATCTGAGAGCCCAGGCTGGCACTGGGAGCAATACTGTCAGGAACTAAGGCGCATTCACTGCTGCTAAAGATCCCATACCAAAGAAATGGACGGGAGTTCTCTCAGGCTTCCAGTCAACATTCCAACGTCATTCATAGGATAGGATAGGAGCAAAGAGGAGGGGAAGATATTTAATTGGGGAAAGGCGAATTATGAGGCTATAAAGGCGAGAACTTGGGAGTGTAAATTGGGATGACATTTTTGAAGGGAAATGTACCATGGAGATGTGGTCGATGTTCAGGGATCTCTTGCAGGATGTCAGGGATAAATTTGTCCCAGTGTGGCAGAGAAGGAATGGCAGGGTGAAGGAACCATGGGTGACAAGAGAGGTAGAACAACTAGTTAGGAAGAAGGCAGCATACATAAGGTGTAAGCAGCAAGGATCAGACAGGGCTCGTGAGGAATATAGAGTAGCAAGGAAGGAACTTAAGAAAGGGCTGAGGAGAGCAAGAAGGGGACATGAAAAGGCTTTGGCGAGTAGGGTTAAGGAGAATCCCAAGGCTTTTTTCTCGTACGTGAAGAGCAGAAGGATGGCTTGAGTAAAGGTGGGTCCAATGAGAGACAAAAGTGGGAAGATGTGCCTGGAAGCTGTGGAAGTGGGTGAGGTTCTCAATGAATACTTCTCTTCAGTATTCATCAAAGAGAAGGGTCTTGATGACGCTGAGGACAGTGTTGGTTAGGGTAATGTTCTAGAGTATGTTGATATCAAGAGAGGGGATGTGTTGGAGCTGTTAGAAAATATTAGGACAGATAAGTCCCCGGGGCCTGACAGAATATTCCCCAGGCTGCTTTGTGAGGTGAGCGAGGAGATTGCTGGACCTTTGGTTAGGATCTTTGAGTCCTTGTTGTCAACGGGGATGGTACCAGAAGATTGGAGGGTGGCGAATGTTGTCCCCTTACTCAAAAAAGGCAGTAGGGATAGTCCAGGGAATTACAGACCAGTGAGCCTTACATCTGTGGTGGGTAAGCTGTTAGAAAGGATTCTAAGAGATAGAATCTATGAGCATTTAGAGAATCATGGATTGATTAGGGACAGCCAGCATGGCTTTGTGAAGGGAAGATCTTGCCTCACTAGCCTGATAGGGTTCTTTGAGGAAGTGACCAGGAAGATCAATGAGGGTAGTGCAGTGGATGTGGTCTACATGGATTTTAGTAAGGCGTTTGACAAGGTTCCGCATGGTAGGCTTCTTCAGAAGGTCAGAGGCCAAGGGATCCAGGGAGGCTTGGCTGTGTGGATTCAGAATTGGTTTGCCTGTAGAAAGCAGAGGGTTGTGGTGGAGGGAGTGCATTCGGATTGGAGGGCTGTGACTAGTGGTGTCCCGCAGGGATCCGTTCTGGGACGTCGACTTTTTGTGACATTTATTAATGACTTAGATGAGGGGGTAGAAGGGTGGGTTAGCAAGTTTGCAGATGACAGAAAGATCGGTGGTGTTGTGGATAGCGTGGAGGGCTGTCAAAGCTTACAGAGGGATATTGATAGGATGCAGAGCTGGGCTGACAGGTGGCAGATGGAGTTCAATCTGGAGAAGTGTGAGGTGGTACACTTTGGAAGGACAAACTCCAAGGCGGAGTACAAGGTTAATGGCAGGATTCCGGGCAGTGTGGAGGAGCAGAGAGATCTGGGGGTTCATATCCACAGATCACTGAAAGTTGCCTCACAGGTGGATAGGGTAGTTAAGAAAGCTTATGGGATGTTAGCTTTCATAAGTCGGGGGATCAAGTTTAAGAGCCGCGAAGTGATGATGCAGCTTTACAAAACTCTGGTTAGACCACACTTAGAGTACTGTGTCCAGTTCTGGTCGCCTCATTATAGGAAGGATGTGGAGGCATTGGAAAGGGTGCAGAGGAGATTTACCAGGATTCTGCCTGGATTAGAGAGTATGGATTACGAGGAGAGACTAAAGGAGCTAGGGCTTTACTCATTGGAGAGGAGGAGGATGAGGGGAGACATGATAGAGGTATACAAGATATTAAGAGGAATAGATAGAGTGGTCAGCCAGCGCCTCTTTCCCAGGGCACCAATGCTCAATACAAGAGGGCATGGCTTTAAGGTAATGGGTGGGAAGTTCAAGGGAGATGTCAGAGGGAGGTTTTTCACCCAGAGGGTGGTTGGTGCATGGAATGCGCTGCCTGGGGTGGTGGTGGGGGCTGATACATTGGTCAAGTTCAAGAGATTGTTACATAAGCATAGGGAGGAATTTAAGATAGAGGGATATGTGGGAGGAAGGGGTTTGATAGCCTTAGGTGTGGTTTGAAGGGCAGCACAACATGGTGGGCCGAAGGGCCTGTATTGTGCTGTATTGTTCTATGGTTCATCTGGCATTTCGTAGGATCTTGCCATTCACAAATTTGCTGCTGCATTTGCCCAAGTGGCTGCCATCAAAAGTCATTCCCTGTCTGTGAAGCACTCTGATAACAATTATAACAAATAAAACCAAGTCCTTCATCTACCAATAAACCTTGACATGGCTCCTTTGCTACTGTTGCAACTCTCTGCTGAGAGTGTCTGGTTATGTAGGTCCCACCTCACCGATGTTGTCTGTCGCTTTTGCCCATAATCCCCACGGTGGTGATACTCCAATGGACAATGCACACTGAGGACACAGTGTGCTCCATTCACATCTGGCCATCTCCCTAGCTGCTTCTGACTGAAGTTATTTAGCTATGTCTTGAAAATATATTTTAAACTTTGTCACTTACACGCCATAAGGAGATTTCTCATCACCCAGGTCCATTGCAACTGCCATGAATGTTCTTCTCATTTTAGGGTTTGGAGCATAACCAAAATCAGCTGTTTGATGCCAACGAATCCAAGGGAAGGAATCGTCTGGGACTCTGTGGTGATATGTAGAAAGCTACAAAAAAAAGAATAAATAGGTCAGTGTTAAAGACCAGAGCTGAGAGGGTTTGAGTTCTGAATTGGGGCAAGGCAAATTTTGACAGTATTACACAGGAGCTTGCAAAGGTGGATTGGGCGAGGTTGTTGCAGGCAAAGGGACGTGCGGCAGGTGGGATAGCAAGAGTTCAAGGACTACATGTTCCTGTTAAAGTAAAAGTAAAATCTGCTGGGAGTTGGGAACCCTGACGTTAAGGGATATTGTAACTCTGGCCAAGAAAAAGGAGGCTTGGGTCTGATACACGCAGCTGGGATCAAGTGAATCACTGGAGGTATGTAGAGGATGCCTGAGTATACTCAAGCAGGATATTAGGACGACCAAGAGGGGGCATGAGATGGCTTTGGCAGAGAAAATTAAGGAGAATCCAAAGAGATTTTTATTTTAAGTATATCAAGGGTAAAAGAGTGACTAGGGAGAGAATAAGGCCCCTCAAAGACCGAGACAGAAATCTATGTATGGAGACAAGAGATTCTGCAGATGCTGGAATCTGGAGCAACACACACAAAATGCTGGAGGAACTCAGCAGGTCAGGCAGCATCTATGGAGGGAAATAAACAGTCGACATTTCGGGTCAAGACCCTTCAACAGGACTGTATGTATGGAGCCGCTGGAGGTGGGCAGAATCCTCAATGATCATTTCTCCTCCATTTTTACCATGGAGGAAGATGTGAAGACTTGGGAACCTGGTAAAGTTAATGGAGATGTTTTGTGAGCAGTCCATATCACAGTAGAAGAGGTGTTGCACATGTTAAGGTGTATGAAGGTAGACAAATCTCCAGGTTTGGAAGAGGTATACTGTATACAAGAATACCATGAAAAGTTCAAAAAGAAATTGCAAGAGCATTCGCTGAGATATTTACAACATCACTATCCTCTGGCGTGGTGTCGGAAGACTGGAGGATAGCAAATGTTGTCCCTTTATTTAAGAAGGGCTGTAAGGATAGATGTGGTAATTATAGACCCGTTAGCCTAACATCTGTAGTAGGTAAGTTCCTGGAAAGCATTTGGAGGGATAAGATATACTTACATTTGGAAAGGCAGGGGATTAGGGGTAGCCAGCATGGCTTCGTGCATGGGAGATCTTGTCTTACGAATTTGATTGAGTTTGTTGATGAAGTGAAAAGGATGGTTAACGTGGGGAGGGTGGTAAATGTAGTATATATGGATTTTAATAAGGATTTTGATAAGGTTCATGGTAGGCTGCTCTGGAAGGTTAGATCACATGGCATCCAGGGAGAGTTAGCAAATTGGATATAAAATTGGCTGGATGGTAGGAAGGATGTTTCTCAGACTGGAGGTCTGTGACTAGTGGTGTGCTCCAGGGGTCGGTGCTGGGCTCATTGTTATTTGTCATCTATATCAACGATCTGGATGAGAATATATGAGGAATAGTTAGTAAGTTTGCAGATAACATTAAAATAGGTGGTATCGTAGACAGTGGAATACCAAGAATTGCAGCAGGATCTTGTTCGGTTGGGTAGGTGGGCTGAGGAATGGCAAATTGAATTTAATTCAGGTAAGTGCAAAGTGTTACATTTTGGAAGGACAAATCAAGGTAGGACGTTTACGTTGAACAGAAGGGCTCAGGGTGCTGTTGCACAACAGAGGGACCTTGGAATACAAATGCAAAGCTCCCTTAAAGTGGAGTCACAGATAGACAGAGCAGTGAAGGTACTTTTGGCACACTGCCCTTCAACAGTCAGTGCATTCAATATAGAAGTTGGGAGGTTATGTTGTGATTGCATAAGACATTGGTGAGGTCACACTTGGAGTATTGTGTTCATTTTTGGTCACCCTGTTATAGAAAGGATGTGATTAAACTGGAAAGAGTGCAAAAAAGATTTAGAAACATAGAAAACCTACAGCACAATTCAGGCCCTTCAGCCCACAAAGCTGTGCCAAATGTGTCCCTACCTTAGAAATTACTAGGCTTACCCATAGCCCTCTATTTTTCTCAGCTCCATGTACCTATCTAACAGTCTCTTAAAAGACCCTATCATATCCGCCTCCACCACCATTGCCAGCAGCCCATTCCACACACTCACCACCCTCTGAGTAAAAAACTTACCCCTGACATCTCTATACCTACTCCCTAGCACTTTAAACCTATGTCCTCTTGTGGCAACCGTTTCAGCCCCGGGGAAAAGCCTCTGACTATCCACACAATCAATGCCTCTCATCATCTTAATACCTCTATCAGGTCACCTCTCATCCTCAGTCACTCCAAGGAGAAAAGGCCGAGTTCCCTCAACCTGCTTTCATAAGGCATGCTCCGCATTCCAGGCAACATCCTTGTAAATCTCCTCTGCACCCTTTCTATGGCTTCCACATCCTTCCTGTAGTGAGGTGACCAAAACTGAGCACAGTACTCCAAGTGGGGTCTGACCAGGGTCCTATATAACTGCAACATTTCCTCTCGGCTCCTAAATTCAATCCCATGATTGATGAAGGACAATACACCATATGGCTTCTTAACCACAGAGTCAACCTGTGCAGCTGCTTTGAGCATCCTATAGACTTGGACTCCAAGATCCCTCTGATCCTCCACACTGCCAAAAGTCTTACCATTAATACCATATTCTGCTATCATATTTGACCTATCAAAATGAACCACTTCGTACTTATCTGGGTTGAACTGCATCTGCCACTCTTCAGCCCAGTTTTGCATCCTATCTATGTCCCTCTGTAACCTTTGACAGCCCTCCACATTATCCACAACACCTCCAACCTTTGTGTCATCAGCAAACTTACTAACCCATCCCTCCACTTCCTCATCCAGGTCGTTTATAAAAATCACAAAGAGTAATGGTCCCAGAACAGATCCCTGATGTACACCACTGGTCACCGACCTCCATGCAGGATATGACCCGTCAACAACCACCCTTTGCCTTCTGTGGGCCAGCCAGTTCTGGATCGACAAAGCAATGTCCCCTTGGATCCCATGCCTCCTTACTTTCTCAATAAGCCTTGCATGCGGTACCTTATCAAACGCCTTGCTGAAATCCATATACACTACATCTACTGTTCTTCCTTCATCAATGTGTTTAGTCACATCCTCAAAAAATTCAATCAGGCTCGTAAGGCAGGATCTGCCCTTGACAAAGCCATGCTGACTATTCCTAATCATATTATACCTCTCCAAATGTTCATAAATCCTGCCTCTCACTATCTTCTCCATCAAGTTACTCACTGGTCTATAATTTCCTGGGCTATCTCTACTACCTTTCTTGAATAAGGGAACAACATCCGCAACCCTCCAATCCTCCGGAACCTCTCCCGTCTCCATTGATGATGCAAAGATCATTGCCAAAGGCTCCGCAATCTCCTCCCTCGTCTCCCACAGCAGCCTGGGGTACATCTCATCCAGTCCCAGCAACTTATCCAGCTTGATGCTTTCCAAAAGCTCCAGCACCTCCTCTTTCTTAATATCTACATGCTCAAGCTTTTCAGCCTGCTGCAAGTCCTCACTACAATCACCAAGATCTTTTTCCATAGTGAATACTGATGTAAGGTATTCATTAAGTACCTCTGCTATTTCTTCTGGATCCATACACACTTTCCCACTGCTGCACTTGATAGGCAATATTCTTTTGCGTCTTATCCTCTTGCTCCACGTACTTGTAGAAAGCCTTGGGGTTTTCCTTAATCCTGCCCCCCAAGGCTTTCTCATGTCCCCTCCTGGCTCTCCTAATTTCCTTAAGCTCCTTCCTGTTAGCCTTATAGTCTTCCAAATCTCTAACATCACTTAGCTCTCCGAGCCTTTTGTAAGCTTTTCTTTTCTTTTTGACTAGATTTATTACAGCCTATGTACACCAGGGTTCCTGTATCCTAATATAACTTCCCAACCTCACTGGAACATGCCTATGCAGAACTCCACACAAATATCCCCTGAATATTTGCCTCATTTCTTCTCTACTTTTCCCTGAGAACATATGTTCCCAATTTAAGCTTCCAATTTCCTGCCTGAGTCTCATAATTCCCTTTACTCCAACTAAACGCCTTTCTAATCTGTCTGTTCCTATCCCTCTCCAGTGCTAACGTAAAGGAGATAGAATTATGATCACTATCTCCAAAATGCTCTCCCACTGAGAGATGCGACACCTGACCAGGTTCATTCCGCAATACGAAATCAAGCACAGCCTCTCTTCTTGTAGGCTTATCTACACATTGTGTCAAGAAACCTTCCTGAACACACTTAACAAACTCCACCCCATCTAAACCCCTTGCATTATGGAGATGCCGATCGATAGTTAAGAAATTAAAATCTCCTATCACAATAATTCTGTTATTATCACACCTTTCTAGGATCTGCTTCCGTCTGCTCCTTGATATCCCTGTTACTATTTGGCAGCCTATAAAAAACACCCAGTAAAGTTATTGACCCCTTCCTGTTCCTAACCTCCACCCACAGAGACTCCGCAGACACTCCCTCCACCTTTTCTGCAGCCGTGACACTATCTCTGATCAGCAGTGCCACTCCCCCACCTCTTTTGCCTCCCTCCCTGTCCTTCCTGAAACATCTAAAACCCAGCACTTGAAGTAACCGTTCCAGTCCCTGAGCCATCCAAGTCTCCGTAATGGCCACCACAGGATGTTGCCAGGACTCAAGGGACTCTGCTATAGGGAAAGGTTAGACAGGCTGGGCTTTTACTCCTTGGAGCATAGGAGACTGAGGAATGATCTCAGAGGTGTATAACATCGTGAGGGGCATCGATAGGATGAGCAGTCTTTTTTCCAGGGTTGGAGAATCGAAAACCTGTGTCCTCTAGTTTAAGGTTAGAGGTAAAAGGTTTAATAAGAATGTGAGGGGCAACTTTTTGTTTTACATACACAGCAGGTGGTAGATATATGCAACCAGCTGCCAGAGGAAGCTGAGGTGGGTACATTAGATACATTTAAGTAGTATGTGGACAGGTATATGGATTACAAGAGTTTAAAACGATATGGACCAAGTGCTGGGAAATGGGATTAGATTGAATATTCATCTTGGTCGGCATGGACAAATATGGGCCGAAGGGCCTTTTTGTGTGCTGTACAACTCCAAGGCTGAATTTCTTTCCTGCTTTCTACTTGTGCAAAGACAACACTATGTCAATCTTAACACTGCTTCTTTAAAAGCCCATGTAGATGGCTTGTAGCTGTGACCACTGGAGCCCTTGAAGCCAATGCAAGCAGCACTTCACAATCTGTGAGTGATTAACATCAATGGATTGAGTTTCCTGTCACCAAGTCTAATGATCATACAAGTTGTGTGGAAATGCAAGCTGTGAGACAGGTGCAAAGGGGTAGGTGAGTGAGCAAGTACTTGGCAGAGGGCGTATAATGTGGGGAAATGAGATCACCCACTTTGGTAGGAATGGAAAAGCAGCAAATTGTTTAAATGGAAAGAGACTGAACTTTTTCCATTAAATATGCAAATCCCAATTTATAGCCAATTACCTTTTAGATTGGTAACTGACTATTTTACGTATTTAGGTGTTAAAATTACTAAGAGACATAAGGACTTATTTAAAGCTAATCTACTGCCTTTAATTGACCATGTTAAACAATTATTTACTAAATGGTCCCCACTGTCTCTATCATTGGTAGGCCGAATTAATGCGGTTAAGATGAATATTTTACCAAAATTTTTATATTTATTTCAAGCGATTCCAACTTTTGTCCCGAAATCTTTTTTTGACACTATTGATTCTAAAATTCTTTCATATATTTGGCAGAATAAAAACCCAAGGCTAAGTAAGAAATATTTACAAAAACTAAAAAAGGATGGTGGTATGGCCTTGCCTAACTTTAGATTATATTATTGGGCAATCAATATTAGATATTTAATTTTTTGGATACAAGATTCAGATGTAATTCAACGCCCCAAATGGATACACCTTGAGGACCAATCAGTACTTGAATTTTCATTAGTTTCTATTTTAGGAACTCCACTCCCTTTTGCACTTACCAAATTAAGTAAACATACGATTAACCCAATTGTTAAACATACAATACGAATATTCGTAAATGTTTTGGATTGAATAAATTTAATCTATCAAGTCCCACTCAATCTATTTTTTCTTTCATCCATCCAGAGCTGACTCAGCTTTTTCCATATGGAAAGGAAGGGAACAGTATGTTTTCGTGATTTATTCATTGATAACTGATTTTCATCTTTTGAACAATTGTCTAACAAATACAATTTGCCTAGATCACACTTTTTTCGATATTTGCAAATTAGAAATTTTTTTAAAAGCCTGTATACCCTCTTTTCCCACACCTTACAAAACTGAAATTATGGAAAAAAAATTTGGTTTTAATCCTTGTCAGAGGGCTTGATAGCAATAATCTATGATTTAATTATGAAAATTCATTCAGAACCACTGGACAAAATTAAGAATGAATGGGAGTGAACTCCAGACATCTTCACCTACAGAGACTTGGAAGAAAATTCTTCATTTAGTTAATTCATCTTCAATGTGTGCCAGACACTCTTTGATACAGTTTAAGGTAGTTCACAGGACCCATATGTCAAAAGATAAGCTAGCTCGTTTTTATCAACATATAAATCCTATATGTGACAGATGTAAATCGAATGTGGCTTCTTTGACACATATGTTTTGGTCCTGTCCTCTTTTGGAAAAATATTGGAAAGACATTTTTAACATTATTTCAAATGTATTGAAGATTGATTTACAACCTCATCCTATCACTGCAATTTTTGGATTACCAAGGATCGAATCTGGCCATTTATCTGCTTCCACTAACCATAAGATTGCCTTTGTTACATTAATGGCCAAACGATCCATTTTGCTTAAATGGAAGGATCCAATACCCCCCACTACTTTTCAATGGTTCTCTCAAACTATATCATGTTTAAACTTGGAAAAAATTAGGAGTGGTACTGTTGATCCTTCGCTTAAATTTGAGGAAGTTTGGAGTCCATTTATTCAATATTTTCACATGATATAGATCCCCTTATAATAACCTTTCAATTTAGAGGAACGGAGTTGACGACATAATATTGCTCTGTTTCTACTGAGAAATTTTAGTCCAGTTTTTTTTTGTTTTCTTTTTAATTTTTTTCTTTAGTTTAGTTTGGTTTGATATATTGTTTATAATTTTTCTTATTGTTTTGTTTTTTTTATATATTTTATAATAAATCTTTTTCTTTTATATTATGTTCATTCACTAACAGATCATTGGATCTACAGATTTTTTCTTATACTCTATTGTTCTTTATGATTATCCATGTCATGATTGTTCTCTTGATCTCTTTGTATTACATGTATAAACATTGATATATTAATCTGTATTAATTTGAAAACTAATAAAAAGATTGAAAGAGAAAAAGGAAAGAGACGACACGATGTGAGTGTACAAAAGGAGCTGGGGGCCTCCTACATGAGACACAAATTTAACAAGTACATCATGTAGTTATTAAGGTGGCAAATGGATATAAATGTAGGGAAGTCTTGCTACAACCTACAGTACACCACATTTGGGAGGGCTACATTTATACTGGAGAAAGCTCACCAGTTTGATTCCTGGATGAAGAGCTTATCATATCAGGAAAGATTGATCAGATTGGTCCACACTTGTTAAAGTTTGAAATAATTAGATGATCCCACTGTTATTTCCAATGATTCAGCTGCTGGAGAGTGATTCAGCGAGAATGTATGCTTCAGTGAAGGGAGGGAGAGGATGGACCTCGAGAGGAGGCATTTTTTGTGCTGAGGAGACCCTGAAGGTGCACAGCCAAGCTCTCCTGGCAAGAGGTTGCCAGAGGTGTCTGTGTAAAGAGTGTTACTACACAAGTTGAATCCATGCACTGCCCATTCCTTGAGCTGCAGGAAACCAAGACAGTGTTCCCTCCTTGAGTATAGAGCTCGGGTGACTTCCCTAGTACTGTAGTGAGTGTAAATCAATGGCAGGAATCTGGAAAGATCCTGAAATGAAGAAGTTGATTGTGACCAGGGTCTTTATCTCAATGCGCAATGCAGCAAGGCCTGTATTTGAGGCTGCAGAAGTTACAAATCTCAGCAATGTCCGTCTTGCTGAAGCCTAACCTGTGCAAACATGGAGCATGGGCTCCTATAAACACTGAGGTCATGGGTGAAGAGCCGTAAATGTTAACCACCTACCCCCCCCCACCCCCCAAAGGGTCTGCATGGAGACCTGTGACTTCCAATGCCTATGATCCAGCTCCTTGACAACCAATAGTTGGCAGTCAGTGTGGCGTGTAGGAAAGTTGATGAGCTTGCAAGGACGGCTCAGTCCAAGTGTGAGCAGTGTGCAGAGCGAGAGGTAAAGCTGCAGAGCAACACAGTTGTTGACATCATTGTTTTGGTGGGGGGAGGGGGGGAAGGAACAATGTCCCAGTGCCAATGAAAATCCTGGCATTAGAGCAATTTTGAGAAGGAATACGAGAAGGAATTTCTAGGTCCCAACCTTAGTTGAGGTTTTTATGATTACAGATAATTATAAGTAAACAACTACATATTCTCATTCCCACAAAGTGAAAAGTTACGGGTACGTCTCCCTCCAGCAGGAGTGCCTCACATTCACGTGGTACTGAAAGAACTGCTGCACTAGCAGTACTAAGAGCGTGTCACACTGTCAGTGCTGCACGAAAAGGCACTACGAAGGGAATGCTGTAAGGGATCACTACGTCCTCATCATGCCTGCCTGAAACCACCACTTCCACATTATACACACCAAGACTAGCGAAGATGTGATGCTGTTTTTCTCCACAGATGCTGTCTGGCCTGCTGAGTTCCTCCAGCATCACTGTGTTTTTCATCTAGATTCCAGCATCTGCGGTCCTTGGTTTCTCTAGTGAAGGTGCATTGTCTGAAGGACAACTGCCTGCAACCTTTGCCACTGACACACCGCCAGTCATCAGTTACATTCAGTTTTTTTTGGTCTCCGGGTTGCTGTGAAAGATGTTTTAATGATGCCATGGCTTCAGGGCATCTGACTATTGCAGAATTAAGATTCTTGATTTGTCATAAAAAGATTACAGGCAATGCAGCATTTGCTGTCATATGACTAATCACATGATCTGAAAAATTAAATCACTGCAAGTGCTGGAAACCTGAAATTAAAAGAAAACACTGGAAACATTCAGCAGGTCAGGCAGCACCGTCAGAATTACAAGCTGGGTAGGAAATGAATGATAATTAGACCACACATCTTTCACTATTGCTTGGCATATCTGTTTTAAGACTCCGAGACCAGCTCTCAGCACTCTCTCTGTGGACCTGCTCACAAATCTCACTCTTATAAGACATTTCAGGTTTTAGAACTGCTTGGCTCACCCTCCTCTCCCGTCCACACCATTGCTTTTGCACCTTCTGCACTCCGAGCCTTATTCCCTCAGGATCGGCCCCCGAGTGTGGCCTCAGTAGAGAGTTTGCAACTGCAAGGGTGACCCAGTGAGTACCTGGAATGCACTGCCTGAGAGTGGTGGAACAGAGTCGCTGACAGCATTCAAGAAGTGCCGAGACGAGCACTCGTATCACCCAGGTACAATGGATGCAGGCCAAGTGCTGGGCAGTGGGTGCCCACTGGTTGCCATGGGCCGAATGGCCAGTTTTCACGCAGTGTGACTCCGATTGTATGACAACAGATTTCTGCAGAACGTTGATGCAGGAAATCTACCCTGTTATGTCAGTGACAACCCTGCATGTTAAAATTATAGCAATTAAATGTTAGGAAGATTATCTTGCTCAACATGATTCAGAGGACACTGATGTCACCTCTGGAACAAAAGCCAAGTGTAACACAAGTGTGATTGGAGCCAGGAAAGAGGTGGGTTCCCAAGAAGGCAAAGTTTATGGAATTGCAAAGGTGGGTTCCAACAGACTTGGTACTTGATGCTGAATTCCAAGTGAGACGGAAGCTATACAAGTTTTGATGCCATTCCATAAACAGGAATGATTTTCATTTCTAATACAAAATAATTTTAATGAACAAAATTTGTCTCCACAATAAATTCCCCTTTGGGGAACAGCTCCTTGTTCACTCTGCAATCACATTATAGAAATATTGAAATTTCCCATATGCCTTGGGTGAGCAATAATGTACTCAGACCAATTATTCAAATTGATTTCAGTTGATGTTGGGGTAACCAACTAATTTACATGTTATTACATTTTTATGAGAACAGTTCCCACCAGCACCCCATCCATCCCATTAAAAAAACAGGTAGACAGGGTGGTGAAGGCAGCTTTTGGCACTCTGGCCTTCATCAGTGGGGGCAATGAGTATAGAAGTTGGGACATTAAGTCGCAGTCGTACAAGGTATCGGTGAGGCCACATTTGGAATATTGTGTTCATTTTTGGTCACCCTGCTAAAGGAAAGATGCCACTAAGCTGGAGAGAGTGCAGAGAAGATTTAGGAGGATGTTGCTGGGACTCAAGGGACTGAATTATAGAGGGAGATCGAGCAGACTAAGACTTTATTCATTGAGCGTGAGAGCATGAGGGTGATCTTATAGAGGCATAGAAAATCACGAGGGGCACAGATAGGGTGAATGCACAGTATTTTTCCTACAGTTGGGAATCAAGAACTAGAGGGCAGAGGTTTAACATGAGAGGGGAAAGATATAGTAGGAACCCATGGGGCAACTTTTTCACCCAGAGAGTGGTCAGTATATGGAACGAGCTGCCAGAGGAAGTGGCTGAGGCAGGTTCATTAACAACATTTAAAAGACAGTTAAACAGACACATTGTTTAGAGGGATATGGGCTAAATGTGAGCAAATGGAATTCACTTAGATGGGCCAAAGGGCCTGTTTCTGTGCTGTATGATGCTATTACAATATTTCAGACGTGCCAGCTGGTAATCCCAGATAGCAGTGCTGGCACAGAAGAGGAGTTGAGGCCACCATAAGTCAGCCATGGTCCTATTGAATGTCAGGGAAGGCTTGAGGGGCCTGGTGACCTATTCCTATTGTACAGTGCTAGAGAATTAACTGTTTGAGGCACTGTCCTAAAGGAGTGCTGCACCATCAGAGGGATATTAGTAAAGAAGCACCATCAGAAGCCAATGGTAGAGGGGCTTCTTATTATTCATGTATAGGAGATGCTCATTGATGGCCACGCCGGCATTTATTGTCTACACCCAAAATCCTCCGAGCACAGTGATCTACTTTAAGTGGTTAAAAGTTAATCACATTACATGGGTTTAAAGTTGCCTATGGGGCAGATTTCACTCCCTTAAGCCAACCATTCTGATTTCTGCAACAATTTAGTTTCATGGTAACCACCACCAATTCTAGCTTTTTAATTCCTTATTTACTTAATTAATTGAATTTTAAACCATAATTACAGGATGGGATTCAAACTCATGTCTCCAGAGCAATAGTCCAGTCACTGGATACTGGCTCAGTGACAACCACTGGATACCAGTGGAAGAGCAGCACTGTTGAAAAGACAATCCTGGGAAGGTGTGATATGAAGGTACACAGGTGACGGAATGCTGCACTGAGAGGGTCAGAGCCACAGTGTTGTAAGGTTTTGGAGGGTCTGTATGATGAAGTACTGTGTTGTTGGAAGGCTACTGGACACATCACACTGCATTGTTAGAAAAGTATAACTAAGGAGGCCCTTCCCTGATGGAAGCGCTGGATTACTGGAGGGGCATTACCGAAGGAGTACTGCACTACCCAAAGCATCTGTTCTCAGGCTGCTGCACAACCCAGAGTGTTTTCTGCCATGATCACTTATGCACCAATACTGAGTACAACCTGGGACTGGTAGAGGGCCAGCCAGGACACAGTGGTCTCCTCCGGTGCTCTAAACATTCAATGATTCATAACGAGCCAAGAAGATGTACCTTATGAAGATGCAGCCAGTAATAAGAAGCTTAAAAAATTCTGGCTGCAATTTGGAGATCGGAGTTAGCATAAAATCAGATTAATATCTTAAGTTACCTGGACAAACCCAAAAGGAAAGTCAATTTCTGTAGAACCTTCAGACCCTTGATGAAAAGCTTTCCTCCAGTCCTCAATCATAGCTGGAAAGGTGCAGTTGTATTCAGCGTTATGCCAGGCTGTGTTTGCTTCGCCTACAAGGAAACCACAGGAAGCCAAGCTCAGCCATGGAACACAGTACGGGTAATGTCTGTGTTAGTTTTACCATTCAGCCAAAGCTATGTAACTCAGTTTCACCATTCTTTAATAGGAACTTTGATTTTGTTAGTGAAAGATGAATTATGGATGTGGAATTAAAAAAAACCACCACAGCACTTAATCTAATACATCAGCACCCAATCATCATCAAGGAACTAAATGACAGGAAACATATAAACATTCCCCAAATAATAGGAAAGGGGGGCACAGGGATAAAGGAACAGATGCTTCTCATCTTCCCATTTCGGTGGAGGGCCATCTACGTGAAACTTTGCTCTCTCCACAAATGCTGCGGAGCATTTACATCACATCCAATTTTTATTTTAAGCTCCCATTGCCCACTGCATTTAGACACGGTTAAACCTCTACCGGCCTGGATGAGCAACTTATTCAATGCAAGTCACAGCTCTGCCTTTCGTAAACAGAACGTCTGCCCTTCTTTCCAAAGATCCTCTCCTGAACATAATGCCCAATCCCACAGGCTGTTGTACACAATGCTCCCCACCACATATCGTTCCTCAGTACAGAGCCTGAAGGCAATGCTCCCCCGCCCACAGCCATCATACCTGGACAGCTCCCAAAAATAAGCCTTTCCCACCCTCCACCCGAACAATGTTTCCATCACCCAAAACATACCTCAAAACACGGGCTCAGATTTTTGAAAGGAATAGCTGGAATATCCAACTTTAAATGTTGGCCAATGCAAGACCTCTGTGTGTGACTAAATATTCCTGGAAGTTTCAAGATTTGTCAGCAATGCCTGTTACCGTGGGCTCCTTTAATCAAGTTATTTGTTTTGATTAATGTTTTAATTATTTCAAAGAGCTCTGTTATAACTTTAGAATTGTTTTGAAATCTATTTTTATCATCTCACCCTCAGCTCTGAACTGCTCCTGAGAAGTGCCTACAAATGGCTTCTGAAGCCAGTCCTCCAGAAAACCAATTGTGGCCACAGCGATTCCCATGGCCAATACACATGCATCCTGAACTGACCCCCAACACCATCCTGAACACATTTCAAAAAGGCAGCTCACTACCACTTTGTCACAGACAATTCTGTGTAAGCAATAAATACTGGCCTTTGTGTGTCATTTTGACCCAATGAATAAATAGAACTGGCTGTCTGGGTAAGTACTGGTGGGAACAGTCAGTCACTACGCAACTTTGAAGGAGGTGGTTTTACAGTTAGTGAGTGCTCCAGTCATCTTCCAAAGTTTGACAGGTTCTGGAACGTTGCTGTGGATTGGACGGCAATAAGTGTGATCCCACGATTTAAGAAAGGAGGGGGAGAGAAAACAGAACTGAAGGATTAAAAATTGGCTCATCTAAACAGAGACCGAAGGGGTAACAAAACCTCCACTAGTTCCTCTGGCAGCTCATTCCAAATATACACTACCCTCCGCGTGAAAAACTTGCCCCCTTTAAATCTTTCCCCATTCACCTTAAACCTCTAGTTCTAGACTCCCATATCCTGGGAAAAAAGACTGTGACCACTCACAGATGAGAATGCTGAGAAGCAATACAAACTCAGGATGTAACTGGATTCTTTCAAACTGTGCACCTGCTCACCACTACAACAGGAGATCCACAGACCAAGTCACTGCACCTCCACTGCAGGACACCGCAACTTCAGGGACAATTCTGCCCAAAAACAACTCAAAACAAGGTTATCGTTCAGTTGTATGATAATGCACAGCACAAGGTGTATCAGTATTGGTGAATATATCTAGTTTACAAATACTCGAAGACAGTGTGCAGAGGATGTACGAGTCAGTAACTAGGGCTGTTATTAGCCAAGCAGCTGATGCCACAAGGTTCAGACAGAAATGCAGGTTTTTACTGACAGAAGAGGAAAACATGCATTATCTGGGATAAACACTGGAACCTCAACAGTTAACACGTTAGATAAACATCAGATCAATGGAAAAGTAAGGAAAACTAAAGAACGAGATTAAGGAGTTAAATGTGCAAACCATATGCTCTCATCAAAACTTACAAACCTGGTGAGAGGTTTGCCAGGCTAGATGCAGGGAGTATGTTTCTCCTGACTGAGTGGTCAAATCAAGCCCCATCAACTCCCCTACTAAGGTATATACAGCAGCTTATTAACTGACCAGCACACCTTTGGCATGTGGAGGGAATCGGAGCAAGGGAAACCCCAGCTATCACAAGAAAATCTAACTCCCTAGAGCTGTGAGGCAACAGCACTTCCTACTGCACTACTGTGCCGCCCAGCTGGGGTACAGGTCTACCAGGGAGCAGTGATCGTGTCCTTTGATCTGCTTCTGAGCAGGTACCCCAAAGCACTGGAGACGTACCACCAACACCATCTGTACCAAATCCTCCGAGTAAATCAGGCTCGTCTCCCAGGCAACGCCCTCAGCACTGAGGCACTAATTACACACAGTTGATTCCAGTGGATAGGCTATGTCATTCACATACTCAACACAAGACTCCTGAAACAAACACTTTATTCTGAGCTATCACGAGAAGAGATCAGGTAGGCAGAGCCAGTCACTGTAAAACACAGCAGCAATGTACTGGTGGGCACACAATACCACTGGGGTATAATATCCATGGACAAATGCCACATTGCTAGATCTGGGTGACAAGGGCAAGCCACTTACTTCCCATCTGTAATGGCCCTTGAGAATGCATTGGGAACATACCAGAGGAAAAGATTCAAGAATGTTCTCAAAGCCTCCTTGGAAAACTTGCAACAGTTCGTGGTCTGAGGTGGATTTGAGTCCATGTATCTGGAGTACATGGAAACCCAACACAAATAGCAGAAGGAGCAACCACCTCACAAACTGCCCCCAACTCACCCTGCCAAGCATCTTCTGCCCTGTTGGTGGGTGAGTCTGCAGGTCTCACGTTGACCTCATCAGTCACCTCAGATCCCACCAGCAGTTACATCTTCCCTCTCTGCTCTTTGTTCTCTACAGGGATCACTCGCTTCATTACTCTGTCGGCTCATCCCACTAAACCACCCCTCCCCACCCCCTGGCACTCTCCCCTGTAACCACCTGCCCCTACACCACCTCCCTCACCACCATCCAGTGCCACAAAAAGCCCATCCATCCGAGGGAGAGACCCACATACGTCTCCTCCGACCTCATCTATTATATTAGATGCTCTCGATGTGGCCTCCTCTACATCCGCGAGACCAAGCACAGCCTGGGTGACTGATTTGCCGAGCACCTGCCCTCTGTCCACAATAGCCATCTTGAGTTTTCTGTTGCATATCATTTCAACTCCGCTTCCCATTCCCACCCCAACCTGTCTGTCCTCGGCTTTCTCCACTGCCACCGAGACCAAAAGCAAACTAGATGAGCAGCACCTCATTCTGCTTAAGTAGCCAACAACCCAATGGCATGAACATTGAAATTTTCTAATTTCAGGTGTCCTGCTCCCCCCAGTCTGCCCAGGGTGTCTCTCCCTTTGTTTACCTTTGCCATCCCTCCACCTGTTACCGAGACCCGTCACCCTCCCCCCAGCTGGCTCCATCTGCCCATCATCTCTCCCTTATCTGGTTCCACCTATCACCCACCAGTCTCTGTCTCACCCCTCCCTCTCACCCCTTTAAACTGGCTCTCTTCCCTCTACACACTATCCTGATGCAGGATCTCGACCTGAAATGTCGACCATTGCTTTGTCTTCACAGATGCTGCTTGACCAGCTGAGTTCTTCCAGCAGTTTGTTTTTTGCGATAGTTGGCACAAGTCTGTCACTGAACTGCATGGGTGCAGTATTGGTGGGATCTATCCGGACAGGATACCGTATAGAACAAGAGGAAAGGAATAAAAACAATGATGGAAATGTGAGCTACAAAACACCAGGTTGCTGGGATTTGAAGGAAATGAGAATGCTGGAAACACTCAGTCAGTCAGGGAGTGACCATCCTCTTCCCTAAGTCAGCACCATCAGCAAGGGTCCTTCAGGATCACTTGGCTTCCACCCTATAGCAGACATAGCAATAGGACAATTAAAGCAGAGGTAGACCATTCAGCCCCTCAAGCTTCCTCTGTCATTCAATACTATTATGGCTGATTCTCTTTCCAAAATATATTCCCATTCTCGCCCCTATCCCTTGATACCTTTTATGGCTAGAACACAGAACAGTGCAGCACAGGAACAGATACTTCAACCGAAAAGGTCTGTGCCAACCAGGATGCCAAATTAAAACTAAACCTATCTGCCTGCGCATGATCCATATCCTTCCATTCCCTGTCCAATTGCCTCAAACACCACCATCACATCTGCTTCCACCACCACCCCTAGCAGCATGTTCCAGGCACCTACCAATCTCTAAAAACTTCCCCACACTTTTCCCCTCTCACATTAAAGCTATGCCCTCTAATATTTAACATTATACCCTGGGAAAATGACTCTGACTCTCTACCCTATGACACTTCAGAGAAAACAACCCAACTTTGTCCAGTATCTCCTTATAGCACATGCTCTCTAATCCAGGCAGCATCCTGGTTAACCTCTTCTGCACCTTCTCCAAAACCTCCACATCCTTCCTGTAATGGGGCAACTAGAATTGCACACAATACTCCAAAACATGGCCTAACCAAAGTTTTATACAGCTGCAACATAACTTCCTGACGCTCATACTAAATGCCTCAACTGATGAAGCCAAGCATGCCTTGCACCTTCTTTACCACCCCATCTAACTTGTGTTGCCACTTTCAGGGAGCTATGGACTTGGTCAAAATCCCTTTGTACATCAATGCTCCAAAGGATCCTGCCAATTTATTGTATACTTTTCCCTTACATTTGACCTTCCAAATGGCAGATGGAGTGTAATCTGGACATTTGTCATGGACCTTCTTCATTTTTGTGTCATCTGCAAACTTACTAACCAGCCCATCTTCATTCTCATCCAAATCATTTACAGTATATATGATCACAAACAACTAAGGTCCCAGCATTGACCCCTGTGAAACACCACTGATCACACATCTCCAGCCAGAATAACACCACTGCCCTCTGTCTTCTATGGCCAAGCTAATTTTCAATCCAATCTATCAGGGACACAATGGATCCCACGTATCTTAATCTTCTGGATCAGCCTAGCATGAGGGACCTTGTCAAAGTCCATATGGACAACATCCACTGCCCTACAAAGACACAAGAGAACCTGGAGTAACAAACACAAAACGCTGGAGGATCTCAGCAGGTCAGGCAGCATCTATGGAGGGAAATAAACAGTCGACGTTTTGGGTCGAGACCCTTCATCAGGACTGGAAAGGAAGAGGGCTGAAGCCAGAATAAAAAGGTAGGGAGAGGGACACAAGTTGGAGCTGTAGAAGATTGCCAAAGGATAGAGCAGGAAATGGATCAATTGTAGATATGGGCAGAGAAATGGCAGATGGGGTTTAATTCGGCCAAATGTGAAGTCTTGCACTTTTGGAGATCAAATATAGAGGGACGGTACATTGTTAATGGCAAAACCCTTAAAAGCATTGATGTACAGGGGTAGAGCATGCTTGCCTTTACTAGTTGAGGCATTGAGTTCACCAGTCAGCAATTGATGTTGCAGCTTTATAAAACTCTGGCTAGGCTGCATCTGGAGTATCGCAGTCAGTTCTGATCACCCCATTACAGGAAGGATGTGGAGGCTTGGTGAGGGTGCAGAAGAGGTTTACCAGGATGCTGCCTGGATTAGAGAGCATGTGATATAAGGAGAGGTTGGACAAACTTGGGTTGTTTTCTCTGGAGCGGCGGAAGCTGAGGGGAGACCTGATACAAGCTTATAAGATTATGAAAGGCATAGATAGACAGCCGGTATCTTTTTCCCAGGGTCAAAATGTCCAATACTAGAGGGCATGCATTTAAGCAAGAGGGGGTAAGTTCAAAGGAGGTGTGTAGGAGAAGTTTTTTGTTTACACACAGAGTGGTGGGTGCCTGGACTGCGCTGCCAGGGGTGGTGGTAGAAGCAAATAAGATAGAGGTTTTTAAGAGACTCTTCGATAGGCACATAAATGTGCAGAGCATGGAGGGCTATGGATATTGTGTAGGCAGAAGGGATGAGTTTAGCCAATTTTTGCCGACTCAACCCATTTAATCCCTTTGCAGACTCCGTCCACCTCACATTTTGCTTTCCTACCCACCCTTCTATGGCCAACCATGACCTGAAATTACAAACAGAACTCCTTGCAATTCATGAAGAACTCACCATTCTGAAGAGGCCAAAGTCCCACAAATGCAGTCAGCAAAAACCTAAACTGTGAGGAAGACAGCAATGCTGGCAAATCCACAGGCCCCCTAATCACAATGGCCCACCTTCTATGTTAGTCAAGAGGAAGTCATTTCTCCTAAAGCAGAGATTCTTGGCCACATCAGTAATGCTGAGTGAGCAGTGGTACAGATCAGGTATACTGTCTGCACTGTCAGAGCAGTTGAGCTGGTCAACCTACAAGCACAAAGTCTTCAACACCCTTCTATGCTCCTCCCATAGGGTTTCCAGGCACGCGTGTCCGTACTGGGTCCACGTCTTTGCCTGTGACCCTTCCAGCACTTCATCCAGCGCGGAAACAGGCGCTTTAACCGAAACTACCCATGCTGACCATGGTGCCCACCAAGCTAGTCCCATTTGCCTGTGCTTGGCCCACATCCTTCTAAACCCCTCCTATCCATGTACTTATCCAAATATTTTTGGAATGTTGTTATTGTACCTGCTACAGCCACTTTCTCTGACAGCTCATTCCACATACACACCTCCCTCTGTGTGAAGAAGTTGCCCCTCGGGTCCTTTTTAAATCTTTTACCTCTCACCTTAAACCTATTCCTTCCAGTTTTTAGTTCCCCTTCCCTGGGAAAAAGACTGTGTGCATTCACCTTATTTTATACCCCTCATGATTTTATACACCTCTATAAAGTCACCCCTTAATCTCCTACCCCCCAAGGACTAAAGTCCTCACCTGCCCAACCTCTCACTATAACTCAGGCCTTGCGTACTGGCAGCTTCCTTGTAAATCTTCTCTGCACTCTGTCCAGTTTAGTGATGTATTTCCTATCACAGGGCAACTAAAACTGTACACAATACTCCAAGTGCAGTCTCAACCACATCTTATACAACATAACATCCAAACTCCTATACTCAGTGCCCTGACTGATGAAGGCCAGCATGCCAAAAACCTTCTTCACCACCCTACCTGTGACACTGCATTCAGCAAACTATGTACTTGTACTCCTGGGTTCCTCTGTTTCACAACACTCCCCAGAGCCCGACCATTCACTGTATAAATCATACCCTAGTTTGACCTCCCAAAAGGCAACTTTTCATACTCATTCAAATTCAAAGCCACTTGCCAATCCTCGGCCCACTTACCTAGTTGATCAAAATCCCCCCGTAATTTTTGATAACCACCTTCACTGTCTACGATACCACCCATTTTAGTGTCATCTGCAAACTTACTCACCATGCCCTGTACATGTACATCCAAATCATATATATAAATAACAAACAACAAAGGTCCCAGCACCAATCCCTGTGGCACAGCACTAGACACAGGTCTCCAACCTGAGAAACAACCTTTGACCATCACGCTTCCTACCATCGAACCATTTATGAATCCAATTAGCTATCTCTCCATGGATCCCATGCAATCTTATCTTCCAGACTAGCCTGCCATGCAGGACCTTGACAAAGTCCTTGCTAAAGTCCACGCTAAAGTCCACATAGACAACGTCTACTGCCCTACCCTCATCTATCCTCTCAGTTACATCTTTGAGAAACTCTAAAAGATTTGCCAGACACGATATCCCACGTACAAAGCTGTGCTGACTATTCCTGATTAGACCTAGTCTGTCCAAATGCTGGTAGATTCTGTCCCTTAGAATCTGCTCCAGTAACTTACCCACCAGTGATGTCAGGTTGACTGGCCTGTAGTTCCCTGGCTCGCCTCTGCTGCCTTCTTAAACAATGGTACCAAAACCATAGAACCATACAGCACAAAACAGGCCCTTCGGCCCACCATGTTGTGCTGTCCATCAAACCACAATGGTAGCCACCCTCCAGTCTTCAGGAACTTCACCTATGGCTGAGGATGAAGCAAATATCTCTGGAAGGGCCTCTGCAATTTCTTCCCAAGCTCCCCACATGGTCCAAGGATGCACTTCATCAGGCTCTGGGTATTTATCCACCTTAATGCACTTTAAGGCTACCAATACCTCCTCCCTGGTAATTGGTGTGTGGTCCAAGACATCACTCATTTCCCTTTTTCTTTGAATTCCATTGTTTTCTCCAGAGTAAAAACTGATGAAAAATATTCGTGAAAAATCTCGCCCATCTCCAGTGGCTCCACACACAGATGGCCATGCTGATCTTTAAGGGGACCTATTCTCGCCCAATCCACCCTTTTACTCTTAATATACCTATAGAACCTCTTGGGATTTTCCTTAACCCTGCCTGCCAGATCCATCTCATACCCTCTTTTTGCCCGACTGATTTCCCTCTTAAGTGCACTCCTGCACTTCTTATGGTCATTGAGGGATTCGCTTGTTTCCGATTGCCTATGCCTCCTCCTTTTTCTTGACGAGAGCTCAGTATCTTTTGTCAACCAGGGTTCCCCAAACTTGCCAGCCTTGCCCATTCACCCGAGCAGGAACGTGCTGCCCCTGGACACTTGATATCACACTCTTAAAAGTCTCCCACTTGCCGGTCGTCCCTTTACCAGTAAACAGTCTCACCCAGTTGACCTCTGCAAGGTCCCGCCTAATGCCTCCAAACTTGGCTTGTGATCCAGTTCCATCTTCAGGCAAAATCAAAAGCAGCTGCACATCAAGTGCGTGCCAATGGCAAAGTTTGCATCCTGAAATGTCACTGGGCTCAGCAGAACCTGAGTGATGATTGAGAACAAGTCTTACAATGACCAGTCTGCCTCCAGAGTACCTATCCAAGTGCTTCTTAAATGAGACTATTGTACCTGCCTCAACCACTTTCTCTTGCAGCTCTTTCCATCTACTCATCACCTTCTGCATGAAAAAGTTGCCTGTCAGGTTCCTTTTAGATCTTTCCCCACTCAGCCTACATCCACACCCCCTAGTTTTAGACTCCCCTACCTTGGGGAATAAGCTATTACCATCCACCTTATCTATGCCTCTCATGATTTTATGAACATCTATAAGGTCGCCACTCATTCTCCTACGGTCCAAGGAATAAAGACCCAGCCTGGCCAACTCTCCCTGTAACTCAGGCCCCCCCCAGTCCTGGCAACATCCTCATAACTCTTTCCAGTTTAGCCACATCTTTCCTATAACATGGTGACCAAAAATGTACACAGTGCTCCAAGTGTGGTCTCCCAACGACTTATATGACTGCAACATAGCGTCCCGACTCCTATACTCAATGCCCTGACTGATGAAGGCCAGCAAGCTAAATGCCTTTTTCACCACCCTGTTTTCCCATGACACCACTATCAACGAATTATGCACTTGTACTCCTCGGGCTCTCTGTTACATTACACTCCCTAGTACCCCAATTACACTCTCATGTCTGACCATTCACAGTACAAGTCCAACGCTGGTCTGACATTCCAAAATGCATTACCTCACACTTATCTGTATTAAAATCCATTTGCCACTCCTCGGCCCACTTCCCTAACTGATCAAGATCCCCCTGTAATCTAAGATAACCTTCTTCACCATAAACAACACCTCCTAATTTTGTGTCATCCACAAATTTACTGATCAAGCCTTGTGCATTCGCTTCCAAATCATTTATATAACTAACGAATAACAAGGGTCCCAACATTGACACCAGTAATCTCTTTTGATCTGTGACTGAACAGCAATACAAGAGCTTTGGGAAAGTGTGATTGAATCTCACCTGGGAGATCTTAGTGATGTCACCAGGTGCACACGCGGTACCAGAACCACATCACCTGCACAACCAGGAAGTGCCTGGTTGAACTTTCAGAGCAAGGTGAAACAGCCCAAAAATGATCATTACATTTCATCCGGGAAAAGTTCATTTTCAGTTATGTAACACTGAAAACTGCAATTGATTGTCTAGGTCACGTTTATGTAGTTTGTTTTTAATTAACCAGGAAGACGTGCTTTGACGAAATACCTTTAACGACATCCGTATCCAAGAGATACTTTACTGCACTACATCCAACTCTAATCTTTCTCAGCATAGCAAAACAGCTTACCTTGATACCAGATGGTTCCTTTGATAGCCATCCTTTTCAGTGGATGTATCATTGCATTCCACAGGACACTGGGTTCCTGAGGTCCAGTTGCTTCATGCTTTTGATCGCCATTGGTAACACTGAAAAGTGACAGATAAGTCATCAACATGATTCAACCTGAACTGGAGAAGTTCAAGAGCATAGCTGATACACCACCTGATTCTCAGAGTTATTTTTCCTTTGGAAAATAAATGCTGACTTGCCAGCGACCACCTATCTCATGAAGAATACAGCAATACTGTAATATGTTTGCAAATTATTTCATAGTTTTAAATAAAAAAATAAGAAGAACATAGAACAGTACAGCACAGGAACAGGCCCGTTGGCCCACAATGTTGTGCCAAACCAATTACATTGGTAATAAAGTGCCCAACTAAACTAATCCCTTCTGCCTACACAATATCCATATCCTACCATTTCCCTCACATACATGAGCCTATCTAAGACTTTCTTGAAATCCCTATCATATTTGCCCCCACCACCACCCCAGAGAGCGCATTCCAGGCACCCACAACTCTGTGAAAAATACTTGCCCTGCACATCTCCTCCGAACTTACCCCCTCTCACCTTAAATGCATGCCCTCTGGTATTAGACATTTCAGCCCTGGGGTGGAGGCAAATATTCAGTTCTGGTTGCCCCATTATAGGAAGGATGTGGAGGCTTTGGAGAGTGTGCAGAAGAGGTTTACCAAGATGCTGCCTGGATTATAGGGCATGTACTATGAGGATAGATTGGACAAACTTGGGTTGTTTCTCTGGAGCGGTGGAGGCTGAGGGGACACCTGATAGAGGTTTATAAGATTAGGAGAGGCAATAGATAGAGTAGGCAACATGCCTCTCTCAGTAACTGGGGTATATCCCATCAGGTACTGGGGATTTATCCACCTTAATGCTCTTTAAGAGACCCAACACTACCTCCTCCTTTATCTCAAAATGCCCTACGATATTATCATGCTCCACACTGATCTCCCTATCCTCCACATCCTTCTCCTTGGTAAATACTGAAGAAAAATACTCATTTAGGACCTTACCCATATCCTCCACCTCCAAACACATGTTCCCTCCTTTATCCTTGAGTGGTCCTACCCTCTCCCTACTTATCCTCTTGCTCTTGACGTATGTATAGAATGCCTTGGGATTCTCTTTAATCCCACTTGCTAAAGACTTTTCATGGCCCCTCCTGGCTTTCCTAATTCCCTTCTCGAGTTCCTTTCTGGCTTCTTTATAATCCTCAATGGCTCTGTTTGATCCCAGCTTCCTAAGCTTTACATAGTATCTTTTTCTTCTTGACTAAATTCACCACCTCTCTCGACATCCAAAGTTCTCACCTTGCCATCCTTGATCTTCCTTCTTCCTGGAACATACCTGTCCTGTACTCTGTGCAGTTGTTCTTTAAACACCCTTCACGTCAGGTGTGAACTTGCCCAAAAACAGCTGTTCCCAATTAACTCTCCCTAGTTCTTGTCTAATGCTCCCGTAATTTGCCCTGCTCCAATTTAATACTTTGCACAAGGTCCATACTTATCCTTATCTATAGCTATCTTAAATCTTAAGGAGTTGTGGTCACTGTTCCCTAACTGTTCTCCCACTGACAGCTCAGTCACCTGGCCAGGCTCGTTACCCAACACCAAGGTCCAGTACGTCCCCTCCTCTCGTTACTGAATCTACATACTGATTTAGGAAACCCTCCTGGATGCAGCTAACAAATTCTTCCCCATCTAAATCTCTTACACTAAGGAGGTCCCAGTTTATATTTGGGAAGTTGAAGTCCCCCATGACAACAACCTTGTTGGTTTTACACCTTTCCCTAATCTGCCTGCATATCTGTTCCTCAATGTCCCAGTGGCTACTGGTGGAGTGTGTAGTATAATCCCATCAGAGTGATTGTACCTTTCTCATTTTTGAGTTACCATAGAACAGTACAGCACAATACAGGCCCTTCAGCCCACCATGTTGTGCCAACCATTAAACCTCACCTAAGACTATCTAACCCCTTCCTCCCACATATCCCTCTATTTTAAATTCCTCCTTATGCTTATCTAACACTCTTGATTTGACCAATGTACCTGCCTCCACCACTGCCCCAGGCAGTGCATTCTATGCCCCAACCACTCTCTGGGTAAAAAACCTTCCTCTGATATCTCCCTTGAACTTCCCACCCATTACTTTAAAGCCATGCCCTCTTGTATTGAGCATTGGTGCCCTGGGAACGAGGCACTGGCTGTCTACTCTATTCCTCTTAATATTTTGTACACCTCTATCATGTTTCCTCTCATCCTCCTTCTCTCCAATGAGTAAAGCCCTAGCTCCCTTAGTCTCTCCTCATAATGCATATTCTCTAAACCAGGCAGCATCCTGGTAAATCTCCTCTGCACCCTTTCCAATGCTTCCACATCCTTCCTATAATGAGGCGACCAGAACTGGACACAGTACTCTAAGTGTGGTCTAACCAGAGTTTTGTAAAGCTGCATCATTACCTCGCGGCTCTTAAACTCAATCCCATGATTTATGAAAGCTAACATCCCATAAGCTTTCTTAACTACCCTATCCACCTGTGAAGCAACTTTCAGGGATCTGTGGATATGAACCCCCAGATCCCTCTGCTCCTCCACACTCCCCAGAATCCTGCCATTAACTTTGTACTCCGCCTTGGAGTTTGTCCTTCCAAAGTGTACCACCTCACACTTCTCCAGACTGAACTTCATCCGCCACTTCCCAGCCCAACTCTGCATCCTATCGATGTCCCTCTGCAATCTTCGACAATCCTCCACACTATCCACAACACCATCAACCTTTGTGTTATCTGCAAACTTGCTAACCCACCCTTCTACCCCCTCATCCAAGTCATTAATAAAAATCACAAACAGCAGAGGTCCCAGAACCGATCCTTGCGGGACACCACTAGTCACATCCCTCCAATCTGAGTGCACTCCCTCCACCACAACCCTCTGCATTCTACAGACAAGCCAGTTTCAGAGTTCATAAACTATTTATCACAGCTACTATCCTCCTGTCACTCTAACAAACATTTGTTCTGCTACTTATTGCACTCTCTCTCTCATGGCTCGTCAACTCTTCATTCCCAAACCTTTCCCAACCTTGTAAGGTCAGACTTCCGTTGCCAACTCTTCAGGGAAGAAAAAACAAGCCACAAGGATTTTTGAGCAAGCGCTGGCAAGATCTTGAACTGGATGCCCACAGATCATTCAAAGTCATCCACAACAGGTAGACAAAATGGTTAAACAAAGAACGGTTCACACCATGGACAGGCCATTCAGCCTACCAGGTCTGTGCTGACAATGCTGCCAATCTACCGGCACATGGTTAATAAAGCATTGCAAGATAATTGTGTTTATCATCTGAGGCAGAGATTACAAGATCAGGGAGATCATGCTAGGAACGGATAAAATCCACAGCTGGAACACTGTACAGTTTTGGTCAACATGCAGGAAGAATGTTGGGTTGGAGAGTTTTGCAGAAGAACGTAAAGACAAGAGCAGGGAAAGGCCGGTACACCTTTCAAACCTGCTTCATCATCCACTTCCCCCCTCAGTCCCCAGACCCCTCAATTCCATTATAGTTTAAATGATCATCTAGCACTGCCTGAATACCTTCAATGAGGCTGCTTCCTCAGCTCTCCAGGGTAGGGAATTCCAAACATTCACCGGCTGAGAGATGAAATTCCCCCTCAAATTCTACTTAAATGGGGGGCCCCTTATTTTGCAATGAGGAGAAACATCCCCTCAGCATTCACCCATCAATCCCCCTCAGAACCCTGCAAGAGTTCAGTGGGATCATTATCACGTCATAAAGATGTGTTACTGTGCTGGGAACGTGATGCATATCCAGCAATCCAGTTTTGCCCTCTGACTTAGAGTGGACAGGCTGTCTATGGGGACTGGCAGGCTACACAGTGCTGAGGTGTGATGCTCACGCCGTACTCACCATGCTCCATGTTGGCAGACCACCCAGAGGATATGGTCTCCCTCAGCACCACTTGTTGGGTGTGATAGAACCTCCTTTTCTTTGTGTAACTGCACAGCTCTTCCCAGCCTAGAGATTTCTCTGTGGTAATAAGCACAGTAGCCAGGAACTATCATTGCAATTGTGACCATAGAGAAGTCTTTGAGCTGGAGAGCTCTGCACCCGAACAATGAGGCAGCTTCTATCAGTCTAAAGAGGCTCTAGGGTCTGGGGCAGGTGCTGCCAGACCCCAGCAGCCGTTGTCCCAATCTGCTCAACGCTATTTCACACCGAGCTGTGGGGCAATTCATTGCGGTTAGAGAGCCAGTGGAGAGCTGGGATTTACACTTGGTTCCCAGTACAGCATCACAAATCTCGAGTCCAGTGAGTCCAAGGGCTCTGCAGGGTACAAATAAATGTTTCAGTGAGATCCCTCCCTCATTCTTCAAAATGCAAAGTAGTATTGGCCCAGCCTGCCCAACCTTTTGTCATACTTCAATCTGTTCATCTCAAAAATCAATTTAATAAACCTTCTCTGCAATTCTATCCAATAGGAATTTGACTGCAGTTTTTGAATATGCAGATGGGAGTAGTTTCATCTGACATCGTGGTCAGCACAGACGTGGTGGGCTGAAAGGCCTGTTCCTGTGCTGTAATGCTCAATGTTTATGTTCTCTAAACTCATGTGGAACATGCAAACTCCATGCAGACAGCACCAGAGATCCAGTTTGAATCTGGGCCACTGGAGCTCTGAGGAAGCAACTCTATACCAGCACACTGCCCCTCTTTGTTGCACTTCCACTGTGGAAGACCAAAACCGGACACAAAACTCCAGGGGTGGTCTCACCAAAACCCCACACAATTGCAATACTCTGTAATCAAAGCCTCTCATTACAAAGACTAACACAGCACTTGCCCTCTGAATCATTTGCAGAGAGGGTGGGGAGAGGTGGATAGGATGAGGCCTGGATTGCCATGGTGTTGTGAAACAAGTTCGAAAGGTCTCGAAGGGCAAGGACTCTCGGCACTCTTTGTATGTTAAAATGATTTATTTACAAAGACAGACGCAGGGAAAAGGTAACGGGAGCAACACACACACGTGCACCGGTGATGACGAGCATGGGGGGATCACAACAAGGGTAAGATACACACACGTGCACACACAACGAACTGGGTACAAACAATCAAGGAACAATCTATACGACACCTGCCAACCCCTTGATTCAATGCAGGCACGGCTCTATGCTAGAGGGATATCCTAACTAATTTCTTTTAAGCAGCGCACAGCTTACCTCAGCATCCCTCGGAGACAAAAAAAGAGACAGAACCAAGCATGTGGCACTCTTTATACTGCTGGAGGGTCCAGCCCAGGTAGTTCAAACAGGCCAATCGCCCGAGGCCAGATACCAAGGTGTTTAAAACGACAAATCGTCAGGTGTGCCCTGAGGGGCAGGGGTGGAGCAAAACCTTGATTGACAGTGGTGCGTCTTCCAACCAGGTGTTGAGCAGTGCTGTCATCTGACCAGATGGGGTCAGTGTTGTCATGTGACAGCCACGACCCTCCACAATACAATCCACCCCTCGGAAGTCACACCAGTCACCAATCATTACACTATTTCTAAGCTTAAAACTATATGTCAGTATACAGTACTAGTGAAGGGCAGATGTGCTCTTAATAACCTGGCAAGCACAGCATGATATACAGATAGCAATGACAATGAGTATGAGAGCAGTTGCTCACCATCCCCCCAGAGACCCAATCGGCCACCAGTTTCCCCATGAGGTCTTGTGCTGGAGAAGCTGGTCCCTCGTTATTTGAATTTTAGCTGAGTCCCGAACGTGAGCAGCTGAGTGATGCTGCTTAACTCATCTGGGATACATGTGCAGCTCTCCGCTTCCGTGATGGTCCTCTTGTCCCAGTGGCTGCTGTATGCCGGGTGCTCCCCAAGGTCATCTAGGGCGTGGATATAGGGCACCACCAACGCTGGAAAGCAGCAAATGTACCAGCTTGTGGGGAGCCATGGGTAGGCACAGTGGCCACAAGTCCAGTAGATTCCATTCAAAGTCCAGGGAGCCCCCAGCTTAGCGGCACCATCGGCGGCAGTCAATGAGGCGCCCGGACACCAGTTTCGCTCACAATCGCCGTGGCCACCTGAAAGGGTGGACCTGTGCTCATTAGGGAGCCTGCACCAGCATTCCTTAGGCCTGACCAGGGGCTGTGGAATGACCCTGAGAGTCAGGACTCGGGTGGAGGTCAAATTGTAGGGAGGGAAATACCAGTTTCTGAAACACCCACCCCATCGAGAATCACTGGATGAAATATGATGCAATGGTGAGGGGAGTGGTGGGGGACTGCCATTCGGTCCTCCCCAAACAGATATGCCGAACCCCACCGGGGCGAAAAGTCTGTGCAAACAGTTCATTTGAAGATTATCCTGGGGAATCGGTGTAAGTGGCAGAGCTTCAACGGCGTGTGATGGGATTCACACGCAGATCCAGCAGTCTGATTTATTAGTGGTGCTGGCAAATTCATAAGCGACTCTGCGCCCTTGGATCTTCTGCCAGAGGCTTCATTCAGCGACTGTCTCACTGGCCGAGACCTGCAATTCAAAAGGGACACCTGCCTGGCAGGGAGCAGGTGGCAGTGCTTGTTCCACAGCTTGCTTTGCTGTTTCAAAAGCAGCCCGTTGTTCGGGTCCCCATAAGAATGTGGCTTTCTTACGAGAGATTAAGCCGTGGCGGATAGTGGGGCTATGAATATCTAAATCCACCACTGCATGCCAAGGCTTGTCTGGGCGCCCTGCAATGGCCTCAGTGATATCTCTGTGTCCCCCGCCGGCACTCTGTACTGTCGGCTACAGACGAAATTGGAGGGAGGGGGAACAACAAATGGTTCCCATTTGGCTGCCCCAACTACCACTGTAGCCCCGCAACCCCAAATGTAAACTTGCCCCGGTTAGTATGAAGGGACTGTCCCTTTAAGACATTGATCCCTAGGATGTACTCAGGCGAGGCTGCTATTAAAACAGTTACGGGTCGAGGAGGTTGGTTCCCAATGGCCATGCGGATCGTAACTTCCCTCGCAGGTAAAAGGGAACCCCCCCCCCCCCCAACCCCCCTATTAGCATCTGTGTCCCTTTCCACCCAGTGGGGTTACCTGGGATGATGGTGTGTTGGGCACCCGTGTCGATGAGGTTCCCCCCTCCCCAATGTACAGCAACAGGTATATATGGCCTCAGGTCTCCCGGGCAGGAGAGGGCGGTGGAACAAATGTGCCGGGACCCCTGGCCTTCATCCTGTGGGATGGGGGTGGGGGTCTGCCACACCATGGGTGAATGTTCCTGCTGGCGGAGATGGGCTATTTCCTGTCTCAGCAGGTCCCGGAGCTCAGCCTTGAGGGCAGGAGAGACTGCTTCGAGTGGGGGAGGGACAGAGGCAGTGTCGTCGGGGGCAGCCTGCGTGGTCCGGAGGTTGGGGGCACCCTGTGTCGGGCTTGATCCCAGGGTGGTTGTGGGTTTTCCCCTGGCCAGATGTTCCTCCGCAATGCTCTTTCCAGAACACGTAGATGGCAGAGGCCGGGATCCCATCTATGCTGGCACTGTCCACCCCTGCACGCAGCAGGTCCAAGAATAGCTGTTTGAGCGTAAAACGAGGGGTTGTGTCTCCAGCCCTCGTCTTCGCCCTACGGACCTGGGTGGGCTTCCCCCGCTGCAAGAACTCTAGCCCTTCCAGGAGGGTGATGGCGTCCCGCACGGTCTTCCCATTAGCCGGTCCCATGAGGGGCAGGACCACTGGCCTCAAATCGGGGTGCACAGTGGTGACCAGGTATTCCATTAGCACGCTGGTCACCCTGGTATTTTCTAAAGAGTAGCGATCGCGAGATCCCTCGTAAATGCCAGTTACCAGCGCCCACTCCCTAATGACCCCGGTGCCCTCACTGACAGTGCTCCATTGCGGTCGCCCGTATAAATCCCACTCGAGCAGGGTAGGGTACCGGACCCTCACGGCAGTCACTACCCGATCCCACAGGGTAGTGCCGTTCCCGATCCCTTCCTGTGGCGCCTGTAGGGCATTGTTAACACCCTGCTGGTCGGACAAGCTCCCCAGGGCGCTCGCTTCCTGGTGAGAGAGGCTCATGTTGGGGCCCCTTATCCCACAGTCAGAGCAGCCATGCGGCCAGGTGCTCGCCCGGCTGCTGGCGGTACTGATCTGCCAGTTGGGTCAGCTCCTTGGCTGAGAAATCCCAGGTCTCCGTGGTCTCGGAGGGACCACGGGCACTTTCCCGTGGGGCCCTCATCCTGACTCCCCTCCCCTCTGTGGCAGACCTGGGACTGCGTGGTGACTGGTCGAGCATGCAGGAGTTCGGGTGGGTAGGGGGGAGGGCGGGTATGATGGGACCCAGGCTCGTCGGGCACCCCCTCCTCATCAGTGTCCATCCATATATCCCCATCCCCCAGCCATGCATCCAGCTTGTCGCCGCGCTGGACCACACCTCGAATTTTGAGTGGGTCCAGCTGCCAGCCAGACCGGTGGGCTGCCTGCGCCTGTTGCATTTGGATCAGCCTGCAGGCGACCTTGGTACCTCTGGCCTCGAGGTCGTTGGGTCAGGTCTGGGCAGCCTGGACTGCCTCCTTCAGCACCACTGCTGGAGCACCTCTATCTCCTTGTCCTTCTGGAGATGTGTATTCTGTATCTGGCCAGTAATCCCGACCTGGCGTCTCAGGAGGGACACAAGCAGTCAGAAGGCACCCCTTTGACTCCCTTTGGCCTCAGGGAACCCCGACCTCTGGAGGAGGGCAACCACGTAGTGCCCCAGTTTCTCATCACGGGGGTCTAACTGCTTGGCCCAGTCCACTGGCTTACCGTGGTCTGCCAGCATGCTGGCCAAGCTGCCAAATCCCTCGCTCTCATCGGTCCACCCAGGAATCCTATCCTCGGTGCCTGCACTGGCTTTCTTGCCCCTGTTCCAGAATATCCCTCCCCACGTCTGTGTTCAGCCAAGACCTTTGAGTCCGTTTGCAGCGCCAAATGTTGTGAAACAAGTTTGAAAGGTCTTGAAGGGCAAGGACTCTGGACAGAGTCTTTGGAGTTAAAATGATTTATTTACAAAGACAAACGTGGGGAAAAGGTAACAGGGGCAACACACACACGTGCACCGGTGATGACGAGCATGGGGGAATCACAACAAGGGTAAGATACACACATGTGCACACACAACGAACTGGGTACAAACAATCAAGGAACAATCTATACGATACCTGCCACCCTTTGATTCAATGCAGGCACGGCTCTATGCTAGAGGGATATCCTAACTAATTTCTTTTAAGCAGCGCACAGCTTACCTCAGCATCCCTCGGAGACAAAAAAAGAGACAGAACCAAGCATGTGGCACTCTTTATACTACTGGAGGGCTGGGGGGGTCCAGCCCAGGTAGTTCAAGCAGGCCAATCGCCCAAGGCCAGATACCAAGGTGTTTAAAGCGACCAATTGTCAGGTGTGCCCTGAGGGGCAGGGGTGGAGCCAAACCTTGACTGACAGTGGTGTGTCTTCCGACCAGGTGTTGAGCAGAGCTATCATCCGACCAGATGGAGGTCAGTGTTGTCACGTGGCAGCCACGACCCTCCACAATACACACTGTCACAAACTGATCAACTTACTGCAATTACCCAAGGCTCTGATGACACCACAGCTGGACTGTGTATAGTTTTGGTTCCCTTACCTAAAAATGGATCTTCTTGCTCTGGAGAGAATGCAGTGAAGATTCACCAGGCTAGTTCTGGGACAGCTGGTCTGTCACACGAGGAGAAAGTGAGCAGGCTCGGCCTCTGTTCCATAGAGTTTAGAAAAATTAGAGGTGATCTCACTGAAACATGCAAAATTATTTTCTAGAGTGCTCAACATGTTAGATACAGGAGAATGTTTCACCTTGGCATGGAGTCTGAAACTGGGGCATCACAATCTGAGAATGAGGGCGCAGTTAGAACTCAAATGAGGAGAAATTTCTTCACACAGAAGCAGGCTTGAGAGGGAAAAAGGTCTGTGCCTGCTTCAATTTCTTTTATTCTCGTGGTGACATCGGCCAGCAGGGGGGATGCCGGCCCGCGAGGTAATCCCCAAATAGAGGTGCTTGGGGCCTGCCTAAGTGGATACGAGATACTGTGCGGTACTGCACAGCATTCTGCTTAAAGTGATGCACAAGCAATGTGAGTTGCCAGCTGCTGTTTCCTGTCTGACATTGTATGCTATCAAAGATTTGGATCAATCATCTCCCTCATTCCAACTTTTCTTATGTTCTTCACTGCAAAAATGAAAAGTGATATATTTCAAATGGTTTCACAGCCATGCAACCATACAACAAAAATATCAAACTAATTAAAGTCATAAATTGTAAACTTACTTGAAAGAAAGGTTACATTTGCTGAGGGCTTTTTGGGAAGACCATGCCTCAATGGGTGTGCCTCCCCAGCACGACTCTACCAACCCAATAGGGTACTGTAGCTTGTCATAGAGATATCGGCCAAACAACCAGCAGACAGCTGAGAATGAGGTGAAATTGCCCTTGCCAAGAATTTCTAGGATTCAATAAAGATAATGTTAATCAGCCAACAAAACTACCTTCTTTAGCAAGACGAGGCTGAAGAAAAGATGGAAAATATGCTACAGGAAAGGCCAGTGGATGAGCACTACCAGATATTTAAGCAGCTATTTCATAACCCTCAGCAGAAACTTATCCCAATCAGACAGAGGGATTAAATGGAAAGGATGAACCATCCATGGTTAACAGTCACGCTCAAGAAAAAATATTAAAAAGCACATGAAGTGGCTAAAGCTAGTGATAAACCACAAGACTGGGGAATTTTCAGAAACTAAAGCAAGAGACTAAAAGGCTAGACACTAGAGATTGCAGATGCTGGAACCTGGAGCAACAAACAATCTGCTGGAGGAACTCAGCGGGTCGAGTAGCATCTGTGGAGGGAAAGGAACTGTTGATGCTTAAGAGTCAAACCCCTGCATCAGGACTGGTGATAAAACTGATGAGTTCTGCAAGGGTTCAGGAAGCAGCACCAGACTAAAGAGCTAATAAGGAGGGAGAAAATTGATTATGAGTGAATAAAGCCAGTAAATGCTAGAAATACTCAGCAGGTCCTTTTGTAACTAGTGGTGGTTATATTTGCTCTCTGCCAACCTGTGTCAACTGTTATAGAATCTGTGGAACGTTGGAAGATGACAGCCAGTGCTTCCACCATCTCCAACTCTTTCAAAACCCTAGGATGCAGATCATCAGTTCCAAGGATTTTACTTCAGTGCATTAATATATCCAATACTAATTCTTTATTATTGTTTCTTTGAGTTCATCGTTCACTCTAGACCTTTAGTTCTCCATGTCTTAATGTACTTCATGCAACACAGAAGAAAACTATTCAGCCCACTGGATCCCTGCCAGCACCTGGAGCAATCCAATCAATCCCACTCTCCCTCTGTAACCCCATCTTGCTCATATGTCAACTCTCCTTTGATTCTTTTGCCATTTACACTAGACATCATTTAGTAGCCATTTAACTTACCAACAAGTGTGTCTTTGGGTTAAGAGAGGAAACCTCAGCTGGAGGGCAAGACATATATTCACAGTGAGATGTGCAACCTCCACACAGCACCAGAGCTCACCATCAAACCTCAGTCGCCAGAGCTGTGACAACACTGATCACTACACCCTGTGAAGGCTAATACAAAATACTTAATTCCTTTGCCATTTCCTTCCCCAAAACAACTTTTCTCCTTCTCAGTCAATCTCTTCCTCTTTCCTTATCCACATTTCAGTTGCTCTGGTGGTCTCCGTTCATGTTTCTCAGTGGACTCTCTCATATTCTACTTTTCTGTTCCTTACCAACACCCAAGTCTTCCTTTGCTAAATTCCAATCTTCAGATTTAATTTTTTTGACAATGTTATATGCCTTTCCTTTGATCTAAAACTATTTTTAACTTCTCGATTGACTTCAAGGTGAACCTTATTGTAAACAATGTACGTGTTCTGAAATAGTTAAAGTCAAACAGCACAAAAACAGGCCCTTTGACCGAGAATCCCATCTAAGTTAGTTTCATGTGCCTGCATCTGGCCCATAACCTTCTAAACCTTTCCAATCCATGTACCTGTCCAACTGTCTTTTAAGAGTTGTTATTGTACCAGCCTCAACCTCTTCCTCTGACTGCTCATTCCACATAAGTATCACCCTCTGCGTAAAAAAAGTTGCCCCTTAAGTTCCTGTTAAAACTTTCTCTTCACTTTAAACCTATGCCCTCTAGTTCTTGATTCCCCAACCCTGGGAAAAAGACTGAGTGCATTCACCCTTTGTTCCCCATGATTTTATACGCCTCTATAAGATCACCTCTCAGTCTCCTATGCTCCAAGGAAAATCATCCTAGCCTGTCCAACCTCTCCCTATAACTCAGTCTTTCAAGTCCTTGCAACAGCCTTGTAAATCTTTTCTGCACTCTTTCCAGTTTAGTAACATCTTTTCTACAGCAAGCTGACCAAAACCGAACACAATACTCCAAGAGCGGCCTCAACAACATCTTATACAACCGCATCACGACCTCCCAACTTCTATACTCAATGCCCTGACTGATGAAAGCCAGCATAGCAAAAGCCTTCTTCACCACCCTGTCTACCTGTGACTTCACTTTCAGGGAACCACGTACCTGAACTCCAAGGACCCTCTGTTCTACAATTATTATTGAGATTATTGTTTACCCTTGATACACGAACCTCTACTTTCATGACTTACACCATGCCCCACGTTATCACTACTGTTTGGGTGCTGAAAGGCAACTCACCAGTGTTCTCTGCCCCTTTCTACTTCTTGGTTTTCTGAGCAGAGAGTGCTTCCCCATTCTTTAATAACAGGGCTCCCCAGCTTCTGTTTCCATGTTGCCCATTTTCTCTAAAAGTTAAGTATTTTAATGAAGCAGAAATATTTTATGAAATAACTTTCATGCGGTCAGGCAGTTAGTGGGAGCGGATATGCAGGTGACTTCCTGTCCTGGAAAAACTGTTCTTACCTGCTGTGGGAACTGACCACTGCACTGCAATGCCAGCCAGATCATTTAGTTCACGAAGTGACTTGTTCAATCCTGCTTGGAATAGACGAATGTATGGATAATGGGAAGCAAGAGTCAGCTCTTTGCTTGCATTAATAACCTGAAAGAGACAGTGTTGCAATGACCAATTTTTCCAACAACGCTCAAAACAGATTTTAACTGTGTTTGAGAAAAGTTCACATGAATTCAATCATCACAGCAGAGCCTGCACCTATCCTTAAATATCCTTGAGAAGGTGGTGGTGAATCACTTCTGTGGGGTATCCAATCCCACTTTGCATAATGTTTAACCAAATGAGGAGCACTGCTGTTAGTACTGTAATTCGAGTATGAGTAATCGATTTCCTTCATTAAAAGACAGTAGTGAACCAAATCAGCACTACATCAGCAATAGCAGGATTAGGTCATCCTGCCCTTTTAGCCTTCATCAATAATGACAGATCTTCACCTCAGCACTGTTCTGTTATCCTTCAATTCCTTTCACATCCAGACATCTCTGTTTTGAATAAACTCAATGACTGAGAATTCTGCATGAAAATATTTCTCAACTCTGTTCTAAAAGACCAGTCACTTATCCTGAAGCTCCAACACCTAGTCTGAGACTACCCAGCCAGGTAAAACGTTCTAGCCTGCATCTAGCCTGCATCCTGTAAGAATGTGCTGAGTTTCAATGAAATGTCCTCTCATCCTTCAAAACACTGGAAAGTAGATGTACAGTTTACTCAATCTCTCCTCAAAGACCTCCTCAACTGCATTTATGACCTCGATCAAAGGGCCCTTGACATTATCCTACAGCCCTACTGTCACTTTGGACCAACAAGGCACAGAAGTGGGCAGAGCAAGATAGCGAGAGCGGAGTCCGAGTGGCCATGAGTACGAAGAGTAAGGCAGTCCGTCAGCAGTTTGGTAAGTGCAACAAGCAAAATGTGTCCTGTTACATCACAGGTAAGGCAGGTAAATGGTTGTGATTGTGGGTTAAATTTTAAGTTAAACTAAATTTAACAAAATTTTAATTTAATAAATTTTATGAACATCAAACTAAATAAAGTTACAGGACAGGAGATGTGTTGGTGCTGTACTATGTAGGAACTTTTGGATATTTTTATACGTTTGCTGTTGGAGGATATTTGGTTTCACTTTGAGGAGCTGGTGTCTGAGTTGCAGACACAGAGACATCAGGCAGGGAGAAATTTACCTGAATCTTTTGCTCTAGGAGACAGCCACAACCCTTAGAACTGATATGTGGTCGGGAGAAGGAAGGCATTACTGTGAGTGGAGGTGGTTTGGGAATCCAGATCTTGTTACAGGAACTTCACTCCTTTACTTGTCCAATAGATCTGAGGTTCTTGCAACTCTTGGAGGCAAAGTGACTGCAGCTCAGGAAACCATTCAAGTTACAGTCAGAAACAGGGCAATTTATTATGGGGAAATAAAGAAATGGCAGAGTAATTAAATACATCTTTTGATTCTGTTGTCACGAAGGAGGACACAATTACCCTCCCAGAAACGTCGGGGAACATTGGATCTAGTGAGATGCATGAAATCTGAATGAAATCAGTATCACTAAGGAAATAATATTGGGGGAAATTAAAGGGATTGATGGTTGATAAATCCCTAGAGCCTGCCCAGGAAGTAGCCATAGAAATAATGGATTATGGATAAGACTATTAATTTTATTTCATGGAATGTTAATGGCTTAAACAATCCAGTTTAAGTGCAAGAAGATTTTTAAAGTTTTTCATAGATTAAATGCTCAGATTATTTTCGTTCAGGAGACTCACATCAGGAAGAAAGATAATCAATTTTTTTTAGATTTTGGAAGGGTCAACAGTTCCATTCAAATTCACAAGCAAAGGTGAAAGGAGTTTCTATTTTTATAGACTCCTCAATTTTGTTTGTCCCTCATGAGACAATATCAGACCTAAGTGCTAGATTTTTATTAATTACTGGTCTACTTCATAATAAAAAAGTTGTTATGGTTAATGTTTATGCACCCAATATAGATCACACTGAATTTTTTAAACATCTCTTTGCATTTTTTCCTAATTTAAATGAATACACTGTGATTATGGGTGGAGATTTTAACTGCTGTCTAAACCCTTCGATGGATAGATCTGTGTCAAATCCTGCACTTCCAAACAAATCCGCTGTCTTTAATTCCTTCTTAGTTGAATCTGGTATTTTAGATGTTTGGAGATTTCTACACCAATATGATAAAGAATTTTCATTCTTTTCTCATGTCTACCATAATTACTCGAGGATTGATTATTTTTTTATTGACGCTAGATTAGCTCCACTTACTATGGACTGTAAATACGATGCAATTGCCATTTCGGATCATGCACCATTGAGTTTATCAATTAAATTACCAGATGTATCCTTTGATGTCAGACAATGGCAATTTAACCCTTCTCTATTACAAGACTTAGATTTCGTCCAATTTATTAAAGAACAGATTTCATTTTTCTTTTTAACTAATTTTACTGAAGAAATCTCCAGTGGGATACTGGATACTGGATATGGGATACTTTTAAAGCATATATCTGTGCTCAAATTACTTCATATTCCGCTGGATTGAAAAAACAAACTAATAACGAAGTACGTACATTGGCTGACAAGATTAAAGAAATCGATAAAAAATATTCTGTTACTCCTAATCTGGAGCTTTTTAAAAAGAGAACAGAACTCCAATTACAACATAGTTTATTATTAACACCTTCAATTGAAAATCTACTACTTAAAAACAAAAGTCAATTTCATATACATGGTGACAAATCTGGTAAATTATTGGCCAACCAATTGAAAACTACTTTATCGAAATGTCAGATTAATAAAATTCGTAAACCAGATGGTACCTACACGATGGATCATGTTCAAATTAACAAATCCTTTCAAGAATTTTATTCTTTATACCAATCAGAATCCCGAGGATCCTACATTAATGTATGAATTTTTAAGAGATCTGAAGATTCCCCAACTATCTTTAAATGAATGTTCTACATTAGATGCTCCCATTTCAGAGGAAGAAATAAAGACAGTAATATTTTCAATGAACACCCGACCCTGGCAGATATACAGCTGAATTTTTTAAATCCTTTTCTGATATTCTTGTTCCCTGGTTAGCCAAAATTTTTAAAGATGCCCTATCAGTGGGTAAACTACCACAATCTTTCTATGAAGCAACTATTTCTTTAATTCTTAAAAAGGATAAAGATCCCACTGATTGTGCATCTTATAGACCTATTTCTTTATTAAATGTAGATTCAAAAATATTTTCCAAAATACTGGTCTTTAGATTGGAAAAGGCTCTTCCACAAATTATCTCTGAAGACCAGACAGGATTTATTCAGAATCGTTATTTACATTTTAATATTAAGAGATTGATGATTATACATACCCCTTCATCCCAAATTCCAGAATGTGTTGTCTCACTAGATGCTGAAAAGGCGTTTGACAGAGTCGAATGGGAATATCTATTCATTACAATTCAAAAATTTAATTTTAGGCCTAAATTTATATCTGCGATTAAAATTATTTATTATACACCTATGGCTTCAATACTTACTAGGGCTGTTCTCATTAGAGAGAAGGAGGATGATGGGAGACATGATTGAGGTGTACAAGATATTGAGAGGAATAGATAGAGTGGACAGCCAGCGCCTCTTTCCCAGGGCGCCAATGCTCAAAACAAGAGGGCATGGCTTTAAGGTATTGGGTGGGAAGTTCAAGGGTGATGTCAGGGGGAGGTTTTTCACCCAGAGAGTGGTTGGTGCATGGAATGCGCTGCCTGGGGTAGTGGTGGAGGCTGATACATTGGACAAGTTCAAGAGATTGTTAGATAAGCATATGGAGGAATTTAAGTTAGAGGGATATGTGGGAGGAAGGGGTTAGATAGTCTTAGGTGTGGTTTGAAGGGCAGCACAACATGGTGGGCCGAAGGGCCTGTATTGTGCCATATTGTTCTATGGTTCTAATAATCAAAGATCTCCTCTGTTTAGGCTTTTTCGAGGTACTAGACAAGGTTGCCCGTTAAGCCCTTTATTATTTGATATTGCTTTAGAACCCTTGGCTATTGCACTCTGGGACTCTTCAAATATATGTGGCATTACTCGCAGACAGAAGATTCATAAGATATCTCTCTACGCAGATGACCTGTTACTTTATATTTCTAATCCAGATGAATCTATCCCCACAGTACTATCACTACTAGATCAGTTTAGTGTTTTGTCTGGCTATAGATTAAATCTTAATAAGAGCAAACTTTTTCCATTAAATATGCAAACCCCAATTTATAGGCAATTACCTTTTAGATTGGTAACTGACTATTTTATGTATTTAGGTGTTAAAATTACCAAGAAATATAAGGACTTATTTAAAGCTAATCTACTGCCTTTAATTGACCATGTTAAACAATTATTTACTAAGTGGTTCCCACTGTCTTTATCATTGGTAGGCCAAATTAATGCGGTTAAGATGAATATTTTACCAAAATATTTATATTTATTTCAAGCGATTCCAACTTTTGTCCCGAAATCTTTTTTGACACCATTGATTCTAAAATTCTTTCATATATTTGTCAGAATAAAAACCCAAGGTTAGGTAAGAAATATTTACAAAAACTAAAGAAGGATGGCAGTATGGCCCTGCCTAACTTTAGATTATATTATTGGGCAATTAATATCAGATATTTAATTTTTTTGGTTACAAGATTCAGATGTAATTCAATGCCCCAAATGGGTACACATTGAGCACCAATCACTACTTGAATTTTTATTAGTTTCTATTTTAGGAGCTTCACTCCCTTTTGCTCTTACCAAATTAAGTAAACACATGATTAACCCAATTGTTAAACATACAATACGAATATGGTTTCAATTTCATAAATTTTTTGGATTGAATAAATTTAACTTGTCAAGTCCCATTCAATCTAATTTTTTCTTTCATCCATCCAGAGTTGACTCAGCTTTTTCCATATGGAAAAGGAAGGGAATGGTATGTTTTCGTGATTTATTCATTGAAAACTGTTTTTCATCTTTTGAACAATTGTCTAACAAATACAATTTGCCTAGATCACACTTTTTTCGATATTTGCAGATGAGAAATTTTTAAAAAGCTACTATACCCTCTTTTCCGACACCTTACGAAACTGAAACTACCGAAAAAATTTTAGGTCTTAATCCTTGTCAGAAGGGCTTGATAGCAATAATCTATGATTTAATGATGAAAATACGTCCAGAATCACTGGACAAAATTAAGAATGAATGGGAGTGAACTCCAGACATCTTTACCTACAGAGACTTGGAAGAAAATTCTTCATTTAGTTAATTCATCTTCAATGTGTGCCAGACACTCTTTGATACAGTTTAAGGTAGTTCACAGGACCCATATGTCAAAAGATAAGCTAGCCCGTTTTTATAACCATATAAACCCTACATGTGACAGATGTAAATCGAATGTGGCTTCGTTGACACATATGTTTTGGTCCTGTCCTCTTTTGGAAAAATATTGGAAAGACATTTTTAACATTATTTCAAATGTATTGAAGATTGATTTACAACCTCATCCTATCACTGCAATTCTTGGATTACCAAGGATAGAGTCTGGCCATTTATCTGCTTCTGCTAACCATATGATTGCCTTTGTTACATTAATGGCCAAACAATCCATTTTGCTTAAATGGAAGGATCCAATACCCCCTACTACTTTTCAATGGTTCTCTCAAACTATATCATGTTTAAACTTGGAAAAAATTAAGAGTGGTACTGTTGATCCTTCGCTTAAATTTGAAGATATTTGGAGTCCATTTATTCAATATTTTCATAAAACATAGAACAATTACAGCACAATTCAGGCCCTTCGGCCCACAAAGCTGTGCCGAACATGTCCCTACCCTAGAAATTACTAGGCTTACCCATAGCCCTCTATTTTACTCAGCTCCATATATCAATCTAACAGTCTCTTCAAAGACCCTATCGTATCAGCCTCCACCACCATTTCCGGCAGCTCATTCCACACACTCACCACTCTCTGAGTAAAAAACTTACCCCTGACATCTCCTCTATATCTACTCCCCAGCACCTGATATAGATATATTCACATGATATAGATCCCCTTTCAATAGCTTTCCAACTTAGCGGAACGGAGTTGACGACATAATATTGCTCTGGTTCTGCTGAGACATTTTAGCCCAGTTTTTTTTTTCCTTTTTTTGTTGTTTTTTTTGAAATTTTTTGTTTAGTTTATATTGTTTACAATTTTTCTTAGATAAATTTTTAAAAAACCCAAATCAATAATAAATCTTTTTCTTTCCTTTTTTTTACATTATATTCATTTACTAAGAGATCGTTGGATCTACAGATTTTTTTTATATTTTATTGTTCTTTATGATTATCTATGCCATGATTGTTCTCCTGATCTCTTTGTATTACACGTACAAACATCGATGTTATATATTAATCTGTATTAATTTGAAAACTAGTAAAAAGATTGAAAAAGAAAGAAATAATGGATGCATTGTAGTCATTTTCCAAAGTTCTATAGACATTGGAACAGTTCCAATGAATTGGAGAGCAGCTATTGTAATCCACTACATTAAAAAAAAGGGAGAGAGAATACAGGGAACTGTCGACCAGTCAGCCAGAAATTGGTGCTGGGGAAATGCTGGAGTCTATAAAAGCTGCAATAGCAGAGCACTTGGAGAAGAGTCACAGGAATGGGACAAAGTCAGCAAAGAGAAATCATGCTCAACAAGTCAACTGGAATTTTTGAGGATGCAGCTAGCAGAATAGATGAAGGAGAATCAGTGGATGGGGTGTATTTGAAGCTTTAAAAGCTTTCAGAAAAGTCCCACATCAGAGATGAGCGTGAAAAGTTGAAGCACATGGGACTGGAGGTAAGGCTTTGGAATGGATAGAGAAGAAAGACAGGAAACAAAGAGTCAGAATATCAGGTCTTTTTCCAAGTGGCAAGTAGTGACTACTGAGCTACTGTGGGCATGTGCTTGATGCCCAACTATTTATAAACCAATTAATGAATTAGAGCAGGGAATTAAATGTGTCCTAACAGTGTTTGCAGACGACAGAAAGTTGGGTGGTGTTAGAAGCTGTGAGGATGAACAGAGGCCCCAAATTGATTTGGACAGGTTGAGGAAGTGAGGAGATAGATGGGAGATATAATGTGGATAAGTGACTTAAGAGGCTTTGGCGAGGAGGCACAAGTGAGGAGCAGGTAACAACAGGTAAAGTTTTATTTTCCTGTTCATCCCTAGCACTTGACTCTGTGTAGGCAGGATGGTAGGGCAGTGAAATGCTCGTCTTGTAAGATGTGGGAGGTTAGGGAACCTCACGGTCATAATGGCAGCTCAACAAAACATTCCTTTTAAATAAATCCTTTATATAAACCTTTGGTTGTATTTTGCAGAAAAAGGGATTATATGAACAGCAAAAAAAATCTGCAGATGATCTGAAATAAAACCAGTGAAAATTGCTGGAAACATTCAGCAGGTCAGACAATAGTATTGGCAGAAAGAGAAACAGAGTGAAGTCTCTTCATCATAACTGGGAAAGAAAGGAAACTAGTGTAAACAAGAAAGATTGGGTTGATTTATGCAAACACCAATAAAAGTGCCTGTGTAGTGTTTAGCAGCAACAGACAAGATTTATGTTGCACTTAGAATAGAGCTGGAAGTTCTGTTGTGTTTATGTTTATAGAGATTACTTGCACATCTTGATCAAAGGTCATTTAGTCATCAGATTAAGAAAAGGGAAAAGGAGTTACCAATCTGATACCCTGAAATAAATTATCAGATACAATGAGGAACTGAAAACATAGAATTTGTCCATTAGAGTTGTACAGCACAGGAACAGACCCCGCGATCCACTACATCCATGCCAATCTTTTTGCCCACCTACACTAATCCCACTTCCCACACTAGGTCTGTAACCTACTATGCCTTGCCTATTTAAGTATCGGTCTAAATGTCCCTCAAACATAGTGATCATACCTGATTCAACAAACAATCTGCTGGAGGAACTCAGCAGGTCGAGCAGCATCTGTTGGAGGGAAGGAATTGTCGACATTTCAGGTCAAAACCCTGCATTAATTCCTTTCCTCCAGCGGATTGTTTGTTGCTCCAGATTCCAGCATCTGCAGTACGTTGTGTCTCCATTATATCTGATTCCACCACCTCTTCTGGCAACAAGTTCCAGATATTGACCACTCTGTGTAACAAAAACTTTCCTACAGATCCCGTTTGAAACTCCTTCCTCTCACCTTAAGCCTATTCCCATTTTGTTCTTAAAACCCCTACCATGGGAAAAATGTTTTGAGTATCTACCACATCTATGCCTCTCAATCTTACATACTTTTATCAGGTCACACGTCAGAATCCCACGCTCGAGGGAAAACAAGCCCAGCCTATCCAATCTCTCCCCATAATCAAAGTCATTGAAGAAATTTAGAGGGAGTTTAGAATTGTTTAAGTTATCAACCATTTGAAACCTGAGAAACCATTTTGTATGGCACCTGCAGGCTTCATCCCGTGCGTTCTCACAACAGAGATTCAATGTGCTGCCTTGAAGATCAAACATTAAACAAAATGGTAAATCTGCCATTTTAATTGACTCCTGTTTTCCCATAAGCAGGAATTGGGCCTGACAGGATACAAGGAGTCAAAGATGACGATGCCAGAACTTCTAACTGGATCAGTGCCACACAACCACAAAATTAGCTTCTTAATCACACTCCACTCTTAACAGCCAGTGGGTAGTTTTCCAGCCAGGACGGAAGACAGTACTGAGCAATGAGAATACTTTCTCAGTCAACAAAGACGATTAACAGAGAAATCGTCAGCAGCTTAGGCTACGCTACGCTGTCTATGGATGGCAGAAATACTCCATTCCTAAACTCCTCAGCTTGATGTTGTGTTCCCCTTCATTCCCCTGAAAATAGCACAGAGGTTTTAGAACCTAGAACAGTACAGCACAGGAAGAGGCCCTTCAGCCCACCATGTTGTGCCAAACTAATTAAACTAGTAATTAAATGTCTAAGTAAACTAATCCCTCCTGCCTACACAATATCCATATCCCTCCATTCCCTGCACATTCATGTGCCTATCTAGAGCCTCTTAAAACACATCGTATCTGCCTCCACCACCACCCCTGGCAGCACATTCCAGGCTTAAATGTATGCCCTCTGGTATTAGACATTTCGACCCTGGGAAAAAGATACCAACTGTCTACTCTATCTATGCCTCTCATAATCTTATAAACTTCTGTCAGGTCTCCCCTCAGCCTCCACCACTCCAGAGAAAACAACTTTGTCCAACCTCTCCTTATAGCACATGGCCCTGTATTCCAGACAACATCCCAGTAAGCCTCTTCTGCACCCTCTCCAAAGCTTCCACATCCTTCCTGTAATGGGGCAACCAGAAATGAATGTAATACTCCAGATGGGGCCTAACCAGAATTTTCTAAAGCTGCAACATAACTTCCCGACTCTTGAACTCAAATGCTTCGACTAATAGGGATAATCCTGGAAACTATAAACTAGTGAGCCTCATGTCAGTGGTAGGGAAGCTATTAGAGAGGATAGTATGGATAGCATTTATACGCATTTGGAAAACCATGGCCTAATTAGTGCACCGTACACCTTCTTCACCCTATCAACCTGTGCAGGCACTTTCAGGGAGCTCTGGAAGATCCCTCTGTACATCAACACTGTTAAAGGTCCTGCCATTAACTGTGTACTTCCCTTTACATTTCATCCCCATATATTGAGAGGCTGGTCATGGCACGCATCAACTCCAGCCTACCAGACAATCTTCACCCAATGCAATTCGATATCGTCGAAACAGGTCCACAGCAGATGCCATCTCCCTCGCCCTACACTCAGCTCTGGAGCATCTGGACAGTAAACACACCTACATTAGACTGTTGTTTATTGACTACAGCTCTGCCTTCAATACTATAATCACAAGCAAGCTTGTCACCAAACTCTGAGACCTGGGACTCAACACCTCCCTCTGTAACTGGATCCTTGACTTTCTAACAAACAGACCACAATCAGTGAGGATAGGCAGCAATACCTCCAGCATGATTATTCTCAACACTGGTGCCCCACAAGGCTGCATCCTCAGCCCTCTACTCTTCTCCCTATATACACATGACTGTGTGGCCAGATTCTGCTCTAACTCCATCTACAAATTTGCAAATGATACCACCGTTGTAGGCCGTATCTCAAACAGCGATGAGTCAGAGTACAGGAAGGAGATAGAGAGCTTAGTGGAATGGTGTCATGACAACAACCTTGCCCTCAAAGTCAACAAAACAAAAGAGCTGGTCATTCACTTCAGGAAAGGGGGTGGTGTACATGCACCTGTCTGCATCAATGGTGCTGAGGTCGAGAGGGTTGACAGCTTCAAGTTCCTAGGAGTCAACATTACCAATAGCCTGTCCTGGTCAAATCACATAGAAGCCACGGCCAAGAAAGCTCACCAGCACCTCTACTTCCTCAAGAGGCTAAAGAAATTTGGTTTGTCCCCTTTGACTCTCACCAACTTCGGCAGATGCACGATCTACCTATCTGGATGTATCATGGCTTGGTACGGCAACTGCTCTGCCCAGGACCACAAGCAACTGCAGAGAGTTGTGGACACAGCCCAGTGCATCACGGACACCAGCCTCCCCTCCTTGGACGCTGTCTTTACCTCTCACTGTCTTGGTGAAGCAGCCAGCATAATCCAAGACCCCACTCACCTGGGTCATTCTCTCTTCTCTCCTCTTCCATCGGGTAGATGATACAAGACCCTGAGGGCACGTACCACCAGACTTAAGGACAGCTTCTACCCCACTCTGATAAGACTATTGAACAGTTCCCTTATACGATGAGATGGACTCTGACCTCACGATCTACCTTGCTGCAACTCTGTACTAACTCAATGTAACTGCACTGCTACCTTGCTGCACTTCTGTACTAACTCAATGTAACTGCACTGTGTAATGAATTGACCTGTACAATCTGTTTGTAAGACAAGTTTTTCACTGTACTTCGGTACAAGTAACAATAATAAACCAATACCAATCTGTCAAAGTGCAACACCTCACATTTGGTCAGATTAAACTCCATCTGCCATTTCTCCGCCCATATCTGCAACAGATCGATATCCTGCTGTATCCTTTGGCGATCTTCCACACGAGCCACAACACCACTGCTCTTTGTATCATCTGTGAACTCACTAACTCACCCATCCACATTTCATCCACATATATATTACAAACAGCAGCGGCCCCAATACAAATCTCTGCGGAACACCATTAGTCACAGACCTCCAGCCAGAATAAGTCCCATTGACCACTGCCCTCTGTCTTCTATGGGCAAGCTGATTCTGAATCCAAACAGCCAATTCATTATGGATCCCATAAATCTTAATCTTCACGATGAGCCTCCATGAGGGACCTTATCAAATGCCTTACTAAAATCCACGTAGACAACATCCACAGCTCTAACTTCATCAAACACTTTTGTCACCTCCTCGAAAATCTCAGTCAAGTTAACAAGACACGATTTGCCCCGCACAAAGCCATGCTGACTGTCCCTAATTAGGCCTTGGTTTTCTAAATGCTCAGAAATACTATTCCTATGAATTGTCTCTAATAGCTTCCCTACCATTGACGTGAGACTCACCAATCTATAGTTTCCAGGATAATCCCTATTTCCTTTCTTGAACAACATTAGCTACTCATCAGTCCTCTGGGACCTCACCTGTGACTAGAGAGGACACAAAGATCTTGTTCAAGGCCCCAGCGATCTCATCTCTTGCTTCTCTCAATCACCTGGGGTACATTCCATCAGGCCCTGAGGACTTATCCACCTTAATGCCCATTAGGAGATCCCAACACTACCTCTTTCTTTGTGTCAAAATGCCCTAAACTTATTAGCACACTCCTCACTGATCTCACCATCCTCCAAGTCATTCTCCTTTGTAAATACCAATGCAATGTACTCATTTAGGACTCTGCCTCCAAGCGGACGTACCCTCCTTTATTCTTTAAGTGGTCCTACACTCTCCTTAGTTATCCTCTTGATGTATGTATTAATGCCTTGGGATTCTCTTTAATCCTGCTTGCCAAGGACTTTTCATGGCCCCCTCCTGGCTCCCCTAATTCCCTTCCTGAGTTCTATTCCAGCTTCTTTATAATCCTCGAGGGGTCCGTTTGATTTTAGTTTCCAAAACCTTACACACGCTTCCTTTTCCTTGTTGACTAAATTCACCACCTCTCTCAACATCCAAAGTTCCCTTACCTTGCCATCCATGTTCTTCCTTCTTACTGGAACATCCCTGTCTTGTACTCTGTGCGGTTGGTCTTTAAACACCCTCCACATGTCAGATGTGGATTTGCCCAAAAACAGCTGGTCCCAATTAACTCTCCTAGTTCCTGCCTAATACTCTTGTAACTTGTCTTGCTCCAATTTAATACTCTCCTGCAATGCCCATGCTTATCCCTTATTCATAGCCATCTTAAAACTTCAGGAGTTGTGATCACTAAATGTTCTCCCACTGAAAGGTCAGTCACCTGGCCAGGCTCATTTCCAACACCAGGTCCAGTACGGCCCCTCCTCTCGTTGAACTATATACAAACTGATTTAGGAAACCCTCCTGGATGCACCTAACAAATTCTGCCCCATCTAAACCTCTTGCACTGAGGAGATCCCAGTCTATGGAAGTTGAAGTCACCCACGACAACAACCTTGTTGTCTTTACACCTTTCCCTAATCTGCCTGCATATTTGTTCCTCAATGTCCTGGTGGCTATGGGGGGGTGGGGTGGGGGGGGAGGTTTGGGTAGGGTATAATCTCGTCAAAGTGATTGCACCTTTCTTATTTTTCAGTTCTACCCATACAGACTCAGTGGATGAGCCCTCCATTATGTCCCCTCCGAGTGCAGCTGTGATATTGTCCCTGATTAATAATGTTCCTAAAACACTGAAACCCTGGAACATTAAGCACCCATTCCTGTCCCCCTCTCCACCAAGGCTCTGTAATGGCCACAACATCATAGTTCCATGTATTTACCATGTTCTCAGTTCATCACCCTTACCCTTAATACTCCTACCATTAAAATAAAACACACTTCAACCCATCTGTCCCATTGTGTCTATTACCTTGCTCCTGTCTGTCCTTCCTTAAAGACTTGCTGGTCATGACGTCTACCTTCCTTAGTTTTAAGCCAAGTTTTAAACTGTTTGTCATAGAACTCACAAAAAAGGAACATTACCTGTAACACTGTCATCTCCATATTGCTTTGTCCACCACACAGCCAGACATCTCCAAAATACACATCTTTTAAAATAATTCTGTCCACAGCATTTGCAATCCTCTGTTCTGCAGTGACAGAAAACGGACCACCTGGACGAATGGGATCGAGGAAAACTCTCCAGACACCAGTACCACCACCAGGAGAGAAAACTGAAAATGAATGCAGAAATATTACTGAAAAGCCAGTTCAGTGGAGTGGGAGCTATGCAAAGCATAGTTGGTACCACAAGTCCTCCTCCACTCCATCCAGAGCCCAACACAAGTGCTTAATATCTTCCAAACAAGTCACAGTCATACAGCAAGGAAACAGGCCCTTCGGCCCAACTCATCCATGCCCATGGTGCCCACCAAGCTAGTTCCATTTACCCACATTTGGCCCATATCCCTCCAAACCATTCTTATCCATGTACTGATTCAAATATCTTTTAAATGTTGTTATTGTACACAACCACTTTCTCTGGCAGCTCATCCCATTTACGCACCACCCACTGCATGAAGAACTTGCCCCTCAGGTCTTTTTTAAATCTTTCACTTCTCACCTTAAACATATGCCCTCTAATTTTTAGCTTCCCTTCCCTGGGAAAAAGGCGGTGTACATTCACCCTACCTATACCCCTCATGATTTATACAACTCTACAAGGTCACCCGTCAACCTCGTATGTTCCAAAGAATAAAGTCCTAGTCTGCCCAACCTCTCCCTATAACTCAGTCCCTTGAGTCCTGGCAGCATCCTTGTAAATTTTCTCTGCACTCTTTCCAGTTTAACAATGGCTTTCCTATAACAGGGCGACCAAAACTCTACACAATACTCCAAATGCAGTCTCACCAATATCTTGTACAACTGAAACATAATGTCCCAACGCCTATACTCAATGTCCTGACTGAAGGCCAGCATGCCAAACACCTTCTTCACCACCCTGTCTACCTGTGATGCTGCTTTCAGCGAACAATGTACTTGTACTCCTAGTTCCCTCTGGTCTGAAATTAGAATTGGTTTATTATTGTCACTTATACTGAGGTACAGTGAAAAATTTGTGTTGCATACTGTTCATACAGGTCAATTCATTACACAGTGCATTCAGGTAGCACAAGGTAAAATACAGAATGCAGAGTAAAGTGTCACAGCTAGTGAGAAAGGGCAGTGCAGATACACAATAAGGTGCAAAGTCACAACGAGGTAGATTGTGAAGTCCAGCTTAGCGTATTAGGGAACCATTTAATAGTCTTATAACAGCGGGATATAAGCTGTCCTTGAGCCTGATGGTACATGCTTTCAGGTTTTTGTACCTTCTGCCCAATGGGAGAAGGGAGAAGAGAAAATGTCCCGGGTGGGTGGGGTCTTTGAGGATATTGGCTGCTTATGCAGGACCGAGGCAGCCAGAAGTATAGACAGAGTCCATGGAGGGGAGGCTGGTGCTGGTTTCCGTGATGTGCTGAGCTATGTATGCCCACAAATCTCTGCAGTTTCTTGCGGTCCCGGGCAGAGCAGTTGCCGTACCAAGCTGTGATGCATCCAGATAGGATGCTTTCTATGGTGCATTGATAAAAGTTGGTGACTGTCAAAGGGGACATGCCAAATTTCTTTAGCCTCCTGAGGAAGTAGAGGCACTGGTGAGCTTTCTTGGCCATGGCATCTACGTGGTTAGACCAGGACAGGCTATTGGTGATGTTCACTCCTAGGAACTTGAAGCTCTCAACCCTCTTGTCCTCAGCACCGTTGATGTAAACAGGTGTATGTGCACCACCTCCCTTCCTGAAGTCAATGACCAGCTCTTTTGTTTTGCTTACACTGAAAGAAAGGTTGTTGTCTCTATCTCCTTCCTGTACTCTGACTCTTCATTATTTGAGATACGGCCTGCTACGGTGGTATCATCTGCAAATTTGCAGATGGAGTTAGAGCAATCTGACCATGCAGTCATGAGTGTATAGGAGTGAAGTAGGGGGCTGAGGAAGCAGCCTTGTGGGGCACCAGTGGTGAAGATAATCATGGCAGAGGGATTGCTGCCTATCGTCACTGATGGCTGTCTGTTGGTCAGGAAGTCAAGGATCCAGTTGCAAAGGGAGGTGTTGAGTCCCAGGTCTCAGAGTTTGGAGATCAGAATTGGGTTTATTCTCATGAAATTTATTGTTTTATGGCAGCAGTACAGTGCAAAGACATAATATTACTATAAATTACAAAATAAATAAATAAATGAATGAATGAATGAATGAATGAATGAATGAATGAATGGATGAATGAATGAATGAATGAATGAATGAATGAATGAATGAATGAATGAATGAATGAATGAATGAATAAATAAATAAATAGTGCGAAACAAAAGGAATAATGTAGTGTTCAGAAATCTGATGACAAAGGGGAAGAAGCTGTTCAACCATTGAGTGTGGGTCTTCGGGCTCCTGTATCTCCCCCCAAATGGTAGTAACAAGAAGAGGGCATGTCCCGGATGGTGAGGGTCCTTAGTGATGGACACTACCTTCTTCAGGCACCGCCTCTTGAAAATGTCCTCAGTGGTGGGGAGGGTTGTCCCCGTGATGGAGCTGGCTGAGTCTACAACCCTCAGCAGCCTCTTGCGATCCTGTGCATTGGAGCCTTCATACCAGGCTGTGATGCAACCAGTCAGAATGCTCTCTACAGTATGTCTATAGAAACTTGCAAGAGTCTTTGGTGACATGCCAAATCTCCGCAAACTCCTAATGAAGTAGAGCTGCTGGCGTGTCGTCTTCATGATTGCATCAATGTGTTGGGCCCAGGATAGATCCTCAGAGATGCTCACACCTAGGAACTTGAAGCTGCTCACCCATTCCACCACTAACCCCTCAATGAGGACTGGTGTGTGTTCTCCCAACTTCCCCTTTCTGAAGTCCACAATCAGTTCCTTGGTCTTGCTGACGTTGAGAGTGAGGTTGTTGTTGCGACACTACTCAACCAGCAGATCTATACTCCTGTATGCCTCCTCGTCTCCATCTGAGGTTCTGCCAACAAGTGGTGCAATCGGTGAATTTATACATGGTGTCTGAGCTGTGCCTAGCTACACAGTCATGCGTGTAGAAAGAGTAGAACAATGGGCTAAGGACACATCCTTGAGGTGCACCTGTGTTGATTGTCAGCGAGGAGGAGATGTTGTTACCGATCCGCACCGACTGTGGTCTCCCGATAAGGAAGTTGAGGATCCAGTTGCAGAGCAGAGTACAGAGGCCCAGGTTTTGAAGCTTGTTGATTAATACTGAGGGGATGCTGGTGTTGAATGCTGGGCTGTAATTGATATACAGCAGCCTGATGTACATTTTGCTAATATCTAGGTGCTCCAAAGCAGAGTGGAGAACCAGTGAGATTGTGTCCGCTGTAGACCTGTTGTGGTGGTAGGGAAATTGCAGCAGGTCCATGCAGATAAATTTGTTTGGAATTATAGTATTGAAGGTAGAGCTGAAGTCAATAAATAATAATCTAACGTAGGTGTTTTTACTATACAGATGCTCCGGAGCTGAGTGTAGGGCCAGGGGGATGGCATCCAGCAAGGACCTGTTTTGGCAGTAGGCAAATTGCAGTGGGTTGAGGTTGTCTGGGAGGTGATGTGTGCTATGACCAACCTCTCCAAGCAGTTCATGATGGTAGATGTCAGAGCTTCCGGGCGGTTGTCATTAAGGCATATTACTTTATTCTTCTTAGGTACCGGGATGATGCCACTGGTTCCCAAATTTGGAGTTCCTCATACAATCTTAGTCCCTTAAGCCCACCACATCCATGCGACTGTGACACCTACAGTATCTACACTAAATTTCATTGGGCCCACATCCCTCTCTGCCTTTCTTACCCAAGTACCTGTCCAAACGCCCTTTAAGTGGTGCTTACTGTTTCTGGTCCACTTTCACCCAAATCCTATTTTGGTCCAGTAAAATAGGCTTTAATCCAATTTAAAACTTTCATTCCTGGTCTATCTTAATCCTTTTCCTTTACTATGCCAAGTCTAACTAAATTATGTCCACTGCCTTGCAAATATTCTCCCCTGCCAATCCTTCCACTTGCAAAGAACCATTCCTCAAAAGTCTCCTTCTCTCTTTTGGCAGTCCTGCACTCCAGCTCTGTGGGATCTGCAGTGTCTCATGGCAGCCCATGTGGGATTCACAGATTCTGCCACAGGCAGTGAGTGGATCGCTTGGGATGTTGTGTGATCATTCCACGTTTTGTAAATGGCCTTCACAAGCTCCTGAGGCTAAGACTTGGTTTTCAGTGCCTTCCTAGATACTGCTCTCTCACCTTGAGCTGTAGCACACCATGAGACACTGAGCATGTTACAACTTCTCATGGAGATATGGAGAATACCCTTCAAGCGTTTTCCCCGACACTAAATATTGTGGTTGTTTGTAATGACTGCAGTATCATACTCCCGTGTTTACCTTCACTCTCGGTTCAAGACTCCTGACATTAAAGTATAAACATTTAAGGACTGCCAAAGTCCTTGCTTCCTTTTTACTAGCTTTTATTTCCATCATTCCTCTACTTTCTGTACTAACTTGAACACCTACCTTCCAAATCCAGCTTTGCCACTCTCCCTACTGAAACCACAAGATCCCCATCCCTGTGCCAAAGTGGTTTAAACCCTTCCCAACACCACCAGCAAACCTGCCAGCTCCATGGGGATGCCAATCACCCAGCTTCTACACCCGCCAAACTCACTGTCAGTTCCCTCAGGAATCTAAAACCCTCCTTCCTGTACCATCTCTTTAGCCTACATTTATTTGTCCTTTTCTCCTCTTGTACCTTCTGGTGCATGAAACTAAAGTAATCCAGAAATCACTACCTATGTGGTTGTGCTTTTTAATCTCATCTCCAGATCCCTGTAATCAAGAGCTAGTTGTTCACCATCTCTACCCACCCAAACCCATCCTCCCTCAGAATATCCCAGACACCCCCCTATCTAATGAATTTCT
>NC_067431.1:785000-791118 GCF_009764475.1 Pristis pectinata
GGGGGATGGGGTGGATGAGGGGCGGGGGGTGTAGGGGCGGGGGGTGGATGAGGGGCAGGGGGTGTAGGGGCGGGGGATGGATGAGGGGGAGGGTGTGCATGAGGGGCGGGGGGTGTAGGGGCGGGGGTGGATGAGGGGCAGGGGGTGTAGGGGCGGGGGATGGATGAGGGGCGGGGGGCGTAGGGGGAGGGGGTGTAGGGGGAGGGGGTGGATGAGGGGGAGGGTGTGCATGAGGGGCGGGGGGTGTAGGGGCGGGGGGGTGTAGGGGGAGGGGGTGGATGAGGGGCAGGGGGTGTAGGGGCAGGGGGTGTAGGGGCGGGGGGTGGATGAGGGGCAGGGGGTGTAGGGGTAGGGGGTGTAGGGGCAGGGGGTGTAGGGGGAGGATGAGGGGCGGGGGGTGGATGGGGGCAGGGGGTGTAGGGGCAGGGGGTGTAGGGGCAGGGGGTGGATGAGGGGCGGGGGGTGGATGAGGGGCGGGGGGTGGATGAGGGGTGGGGGGTGGATGAGGGGCGGGGGAAGAATGGCCTCCCGGGGAAGCAGCAGCAGTCCAGTTTGTGGAATCACAGTTGGATCTGCTGCACAACAGGAGAGGAAAAGGGCCAGGAAACTCTCGGGACATGGGACTCAACTGTAGGGGGAGCAAGCAGGCATTTCTGTAGCTGCTGGCAAGACTCTTGCATCGTATGTTGCCTCCACATTGCCAGAGTCAGAGCAGCTGCAGGGCATTCTGAAGGGAAAGGGTGAAGAGCCAGTGGTCATGGCCCACATCAGTACAAATGACATGGGTGGAAAAAGGGATGAGGTCCTGCACCATGAGCGTAGGGAGTTAGGGAGTAGATTAAAGAGCAGGATCTTCAAGGTTGTAATCTCTGGATTACTTCTAGTGTCATGTCTCCTGAGTATAGGGTAGGCAGAAAGGTCAGATGAATGTGGCTAAAAGGCATGGTGCAGGAGAAAGGGTTTTATGTATCTAGATAATTGGAAAGGTTTCTGGGCTACAAGCGGGTCAGGTTGCACCTGAACCAGAACAGGTCCAATATCCTTTCTGCAGGTTTTGCTTGTGTTGTTGGGAAGGGTTTAAACTAATTTGGTAAGGGGATGGAACACAGTAGACATACAGTTGGGGGCAAGGTTCAGTCAAACAAAAAAACTAGATCAGTACAATAGGCAGAGCAGACATAGGCACAATCAGGCACATGGGAGGACAGTAAGACTAGATTACATCTATATTAATGCAAGGAGTCTGACTGGTAAGGCAGGTGAACTCAGGGAATTGATCAGCACATAGCAATACGACATTCACTAAAACATGGTTGAAAGAAGTGCAGGACTGGTAACTCAACATTCCAAGGTATAGAAATTTCAGATGTAACGGGGGGCGAGGGAGAGGGATGTAAATGAGAAGGGGCATTTGAATGATTGATCGAGATGACCTTCACACCAGAAAAAAGAGGGAGGATGTCTTAGAAGGCTCTTCAAAGGAAGCAAATAGGTAGAGTTTGGAATAAAAGGAGAACAATCACTTTGCTGGGACTAGACTACAGGCCACCCAACGTCCAGGAGAGAGGAGTGTGAAAGGATGAGATGGGGTAGAAGGTGCATCCAGGAGATCATTCTATGCCAGTACATAGATAGTCCTATTGGGAATGGGGCAGTGCTGGACCTAATCCTAGAGAATGAAGCTGGGTAAGTGGGTGAGCACTTGAGGTGGGTGAGCACTTGAGGAGTGTGACCACAGCTCTACATGTTTCAAAATAGTCATGAGAAGGTATAAGGATAGTCTGAAAATTAAATGACTGAATTGGGAGAAGGAAGATTTTAATATTATTAGACCTGGACCTGGAAAACATGACATGCAGGTAACTCTACACTTGGGAAGTCTTTTAAAAGTGAAATTATGAACATTTTGGGCCAGCATGTTCCGCTAAGAGTGAAGGGTAACGATGGCAAATCTAGGGTTGGATACCTCACCAATCCTATTTGCCTGCATTAGGCCCAAATCCCTTTATGCCTTTCCTATCCAAATCTGTCCAAACGCCTTTAAAATGTGGTATTTGTATCTGCCTCCACCACCTCCTCTTGCAGCCAAATAACCACCATCCTCTGTGAAAAGAACTTACCCCTCAGATCTCCTTTAAATTTCTCTCCCTCTCACTTTAAACCAGCGTCCTCTAGTTCTAAACTCCACTGCCCTTGGAAAAAGACTCTGATTATGTATCCTATCTATGCCCCTCATAACTTTATAAATCTCTACAAGGTGAACCCTTGGTCTCTTACATTCCAGTGAGAATAAACCCAGCCCACTCACCCTCTCCGTACAACTACAGCCCTCCATTCCAGGCAACATCCTGCTGAATCTCTTCTGCACTCTCGCTATTGCTACCACATTCTCCATGTAGTGTGACGACCAGAGGTGCACACAATACTCCAAGTGTGACCTAATCAATGTTTTGTACAGCTGCAATATAACATGGCAACTCTTTTACTTAATCCCTTAGCCCATGAAGGCAAACATACCAAGTGCTTTCTTCATTACCCTATCCACCCGTGTCGCCTCTTTGAAGTAGCTGTGGACTTGCACCCCAAGGTCCCTCTGTAGGTCAGTGCTCCTAAGGTACCTACCATTTACTCTGTCCTACCAGAATTTGACCTCCCAAAGTACATTACTTCACACTTGTCTGGAGTAAATTCCATCTGCCACTGTTCTGCCCTGCCCTGCCCAACCTTCCAGCTAATCTATGTCCCACTTTATCCTCAGACAAGCTTTGCTATTCATGACTCCACCAATTATCATGTCGCCTACAAAATTTCTAATCAGACCACCTACATTTTCATCCAAGTCATTTAGACATATGACAAACAGCAAAGGTCCCAGCACTGGTCCCTCTGGTACACTACATAATACCGGAAAAACACCCATCCATCCACCACTACATGGCAGCATGGTAGCATAGTGGTTAGCATAACACTATTACAGTGCTAGCAACCTGGGGTCAATTCCCACCGCAGTCTGTAAGGACTTTGTACATTCTTCCCATGTCTGCGAGGGTTTTCTCCGGGTGCTCTGCTTTCCTCTCACATTCCAAGTATGTACAGGTTAGGAGCTTGTGGGCATGTTGTATTGGCACCAGAAGAGTGGCGAAACTTGTGGGCTGCCCCCAGCACATTCTTAGTAATGCAAAAAGATGCACTTCACCGTGTGTTTCAATATACATGTGACTAATAAATATCTAAAATAAATATGTCTATCTACCCTCTGCCTCACATCACCAAACCAATTTTGGATCTAGTTTCCCAACACAGCTCAGATTCCTTGTGCCTTAGCCTTCTGGACCAGCCTACCGCTTGGGACCTTGTCAAAAACCTTACTGAAGTCCATGTAAACATCTACTGCTCTGCCTTCGATTTTCTTAATTACCTTCTCAAAACACTCAAGTTAATGATACATGCTCACCTATGCATAAAACCATGCTGACTCCTCCTAGTCAGTCCCTGCCTTTCCAAGTAAACAAATCCTGTCCCTCAGAATCTTCTCCAACAACTTCCCTACCACTAATATTAGGCTCAGTGACCTACAGTTTCCAGGCTTATCCCTACTGCTCATTTTGAACAAGGGGACTACATTACCTATCCTCCAGTCTACTGATACCTTGCCAATAACAAAGATGGAAAAAAAATCTCTGGAGCCCCAGCAATCTCCTTCCTGATTCCCTTAGCAAGCTGAGATAGATCCCATCAAGCCCTGGGGATTTATCCAGCTCAATGTATGCCCACATTTCTAACACTTCCTACTTCCTGATGCACGTTCCAGAATATCCACGTATCCCTCTCTTAACACTTCAGCCTCCACATCCTTCTCCTTGGGGCATACTAATGAGAATTATTCATTTAATACTTCACTCATATTCCCTGGCTTCACACATAATTACCTCTCTGGTCCGAGGGGAGGTTCTCTTTCCTTTTGCTTCTACTATATTTATAAAATCCTACCTTCCAAGATCATTCCACAGTCCCTTTTTTACTCTCCTAATTTTTTTAGGTTGTCTCCTATATCCCCTAGTGACTCGTTTGATACTAATTTCCTATAAATGACATATGCTTCCTCCTTTTCCCAGATCAAACCTTCAATATCCTTCGTTAACCAAGATTCCATAATTTTACCATTGTTGTTGTTCTGGTCGCCACACTACAGGAAGGACATGATTGTGCTGGAGAGGGTACAGAGGAGATTCAACCAGATATTGCCTGTTTGGAATGATTAAATACTGAGGAGAAACAGCTCCCCTTGGAGCAGACAAGGCTGAATGGAGACCCAATTGAAGTATACAACATTATGAGAATCAAACAAGGTAAGTAGGAAGAGACTTTTCCCCATGGCAGAGACATCTAAGACCAGAGGGCATACGCTTAAGGGGAAGTGTAATTGGACCTCCCTTTAAGTCTCAATTACACCTCACCCTAAAATTATTGTCACATGTACCAAGCTACAACTTTGTTTTGCGTTCCATCCAGACAGATCATTCCAAACACAAGAACATCGAGGCAGTACAAAGGGAAAAGCAATAACAGAATGTAGAATATAATGTTACAGTTACAGAGAAAGTGCAGTGCAGGTAGACAAATAAGGTGCAAGGACCATGACAAGGCTGATTGAGAGATCAAGCGTTCATTCTTATTGAATAAGAGGTCTGTTCAAGAGTCTTCAAGCTTTTGTATCTTTGCCCAATGGAAGGGGAGGGGGGGAAAGAGAAGAGTGAATGTCCAGGGTGGGAGGGTCTTTGATTATGTTGGTGAGACAGTGGGAAGTGTATACAGAGTTAATGGAGGGGAGGCTGGTTTTCGTGATAACCTAGACTAGGTTCACAACTCTCTGCAATTTCTTGCGATCTTGGGCAGAGCAGTTGCCATTCTGAGCTGTGATACATCCGGACTGAATGCTGTCTATGGAGCACCTATGACAATTGGTGATGGTCATCAGGGACATGCCGAATTTCCTTAGCCTTCTGAGGAAGTAGAGGTGCTGGAGCACTTTCTTGGCCATAGTATCTATGTGGTTGGACCAAGACAAGCTATTGGTGATATTTACACCTAGGAACTTGAAGCTCTCAACCCTCTCCACCTCAGCATCACTGATACAGACAGGGGTGAGTACTCCACCCCACTTCCTGAAGTCAATGACCGGCTCTTTTTGAGGAAGAACTTCGCTCAAAAAGTTTGCTCACCAAGTTTTCTGGACAAATTATGATTTGGCAAGGCATAGTTGGCCTTGAACCAAGTACTGGTATAGATGGGTACTTGATAGTCAGTACAGACAGCAGATGGAATCCAATTCGGGTAAATGCAAGGTGTTGCATTTTGGTCAGTTAAGCCAGGGCAGGACTTACACAGGAAATGGCAGTGCCCTGGGGAGTGTAGTGCAACAGAGACTTAGGGGTACAGGTACCTAGTTCCCTGAAAGTGGCAACACAGGTAGACAGGGTGGTGAAGGCGGCTTCTGGCACACTTGCATTCATTAGTTAGGGCACTGAGTTGGGACATCATGTTATTGATGGAGTCCTGTCATGATCATGTCCTGTTGAAGGTTCTCGACCTGAAACATTATCTGTTTATTTCCCCTCCATAGATGCTGCCTGACCTGCCGAGTTCCTCCAGCATTTTGTGCATGTTGCTCCAGATCTCGGCATCTGCAGAATCTCTTGCGTCTCCATGTCACAACTGTACAAGCCGTTGGTGAGACCACACTTGGAGCATTGTGTGCAGTTCTGGTCGCCCAGCTACAGGAGGGATGTCATTATGCTGGAAACAGTACAGAAAAGATGCACAACGATACTGGGACTGGAGAGGCTGGACGGGCTGGGACTGTTTTCCCTGGAGCAGTGGAGGTCGAGGGGTGACCTTAAAGAGGGCATAAACAAGGTGGATGGTCACAGTCTTTCTCCACAACACTGGCGACTCTAAAACTAGAGGGCACAGATTTAAGGCGAGAGGGGAAAAGTTTAAAAGGACCTGAGGGGCAACGTTTCCACACAGGTGGTGGGTATATGGAATAAACTGCCAGAGGAAGCATTTAATGTTTAAAAGACATTTGAACAGGTACATGACATTTGAATAGAAAAGG